>NC_082668.1:85865043-86168074 GCF_025265405.1 Mesoplodon densirostris
ATATATTCTAGCACCTTGGTATTCAAAGTGTGGTGTTTGGACCAGCAGCATCAATATCAACCTAAGAACCTTAGACCCATATCAGGTCTACTAAATCTGATTCTGCTGTTTGACAAAGTCTTTGGGAGATTTGTATGCATCCCCGAAGTTTGAGAAGCATTCCTTCTAATCAATACATTTCACTGCCTTTTGTTTCTTTCCTTTCCTATTTTGAGTTGCAGTACGAAATGTCACTTTCCATCGCCTTACCCTTGGTTGTTGTCAGAATCCTTATAACTAGGACAGTGGGAAGAAAAAACTCATTTCATCACCCTAGTTAAGAAAACATTAACAATGAATAAAAAGTAATGTTTGCATAAACCTCATAGCAAGTTTTTAGAAAAGACAGACCCACTGTTAAGAGTTAAATTTTCCCGAGGTTTAAGGAAAACAGATTACTTTCACATATTTGAAGTCCCCTTTGGTAGGAAAATGAAAATTTCTTGAATTATGTGAAATTAGTTCAAAGCAACTTTGATGAGTCACTTATTCTATATAAGGCCCTTAAAACACAAATTACATATTGCTAAATCATATCAATGCAGCTATTGGTCCTGATTTTCAGCACAAAGTAGTCTAGGCCTTCTGAAGGAGCACTAGAGAGATGCTTTTATCACTTTCTCTAGCACATTGGGCACTACATGATCAGAAAGCTGATGTGAAGAGTTACATGGTAAAGGGAGACCCCTCTATCCTATGCAGGAATGACAGGGGTCTTATGCTCACACATAATGTATAAGCCTGCAGTTTTCCACTAACGACCACATTACATACTTTTAACAGAACTGTGACTATAATCAGTGGAAAATTTCATTTCCAAAAAGAATAGTTTTACCATTTCAATCATATCCCACATAACTATATAATAGCAATTAGGAAAGAATTTCATTTATGTGACTCTAAAAGATGACAGTAGACTCTAGATTGATGAAATAACTTGTTTGGTCATAAGCCATCAACTTCTATGTAAATGATTGCGTGGTTTTTAAAAAAAATTTTATTGGAGTATAGTTGATTTACAATGTTGTGTTTGTTTCTGCTGTACAGTAAAGTGAATCAGTTATACATATATACATATCCACTCTTTTTTAGATTCTTTTCCCATATAGGTCATTACACAGTATTGAGTAGAGTTCCCTGTGCTATACAGAAGGTCCTGATTAGTTATCTATGTTATATATAGTAGTGTGTATATGTCAATCCCACTCAATAATTACGTGGTTTTTTTTCCTCATCAGGCATTTTTATTTTATTTTATTTTTAAATTTTTATTATTATTTTATTATTATTTTTTAACATCTTTATTGGAGTATAGTTGCTTTACAATGGTGTGTTAGTTTCTGCTTTATAACAAAGTGAATCAGTTATACATATACATATGTTCCCATATCTCTTCCCTCTTGCATCTCCCTCCCTCCCACCCTCCCTATCCCACCCCTCTAGGTGGTCACAAAGCACTGAGCTGATCTCCCTGTGCTATGCGGCTGCTTCCCACTTAGCTATTTTACGTTTGGTAGTGTATATATGTCCATGCCACTCTCTCACTTTGTCACAGCTTACCCTTCCCCCTCCCCATATCCTCAAGTCCATTCTCTAGTAGGTCTGTGTCTTTATTCCCGTCTTGCCCCTAGGTTCGTATGCTAACACATATATATGGAATCTAAAAAAAAAAAAGGTCATAATTACGTGTTTTTAAAAAATCTGACAGAAATAGGTGTAGTCTAATTAGTGAGTATGGCATATTTCCCCAAAAGAATATATTTAGCTACAGTTACAATAACATGTCAGATGAGTTTCTAGAGTTGGAGTTCCTAGAATTCCAAGGAGTATATGAAGGCTAAATACATAGATGGAGGCATTATCATTAGAACTGTATAAAAATGGAATGAGCTTCTTAGGAGCTAATGTGTTCTTCACCAACAAAGGAATTCCAGAGGAGGCTCAGTGATGACTTGGAGGACATGCTTTAAGGATCCACCCAATATGAGGAAATCTTTCTAGTTCTGAACCTTTTAGAACTCCAAATTTTCAGTCTTTAACATCAAATTGATGTTCTTTTATACATATAATTGAATATGTAAACAATTAATAAAGAATATCTGACCATGAAAAATGTGAACATCATCAGAGTATTATGTGAAAAACAATTCAGAAAACAGACACAGAATCTGTCCTTTAAGAACTTGAAGCAGTAAAACAATAAACCAATTTATAAAGGACAAGATGATTCCACCTTTCCTGATGACTACCGTGTGCTATGTGCCTCTGCCACTTTCTTCTCAAACTCCTAATGTCTCATTTGCCATAAAATCATAGGGCATTAAAGCTGGAAGGAAACTTACCAGTTATTTGTTACAAAGTCTTTTTACATATGAAGAAATATCTGGAAGCTGGTGTATTTTGCCACAATTTTCCTTTATACTGAACCTCTGTTTTCAAAAGTATATGTAAATCACACTGGACAGTTAACTCTTAAAGAAAATTGATTTTAATATTTTTCCATTCTTTTCTAAAAAAAAACTAGATAGTGTGTGTGAATATTTTTGGCTGACAGAAACAAAACACACAAGATGTTATGATAACAACATTCAAAAGACTGATCAACAACCAACTTTTTGTTATTAATGAGGTGGTTTAATTTTTTAAATGTCAGCTTTAACTGTCTGAGCTATCAGAATAATTCATTTGAATCTAAGCAGAGGCAATTAAACAATCTATGCTACCAAACGGATAAATGGTTTCAAAATTAGGGCAATGATACTTGCCAAAGGTAGTACATGTCATTCTTAGATTCCATAGTCTTAGTTTCAAAGGAGCTTAAATAATAAAGAGAATTTATTTTCTCACATAACAGAAAAGCCTGAGGCCACATAATGTGTCAAGAAGAGCCTTATCAAGTTTTGGTTCCTCTTCTGTGCAGTTTTCAAACTACACACTGCTCATTGTGTCCACTTTATCCTTAGTCCTCATGGTGGCATAATGGTTTTCACAAGTTTCTGGGCCTTCAATTTTCCTCATCCCCATCCAGAAAATGAATAGAATCATTGAACAGAAATCTTAAACATCTCTCTAATGAGAACTAATGAGGTGTATTCCAACAGAAGTTTTGAACATGAGTTTGGTAAGAAAAAATGAGGGATATGCCAAACTGAGACTATCACAGTGGCAAGGGGATGGGATCAATTCCACCCACACTCAAAACTATGACACCTTAAGCAGGTGTTTAATGGGGTTGGGGGAACAGCATAATGTTCACTATATAATGTAAATTTATCTACGTCTAGTATTCACTAATTACAGAGATTACATGTTTCCATGGGTGAAAGTAGTGTATAGGAGCTACAGCGTTTAAATGTGATAAATAACTACTTATTAATATGAAATGTGATAATCCATTAAAATAACTCAAAAATCCTGCTGGGTTTTGTAATGTCCTCTGCTGTATGAGTGAAAATAAATCATATTGCAATAAAAAAACTACTTTTCAATCATTGTTCCTTTAAAAATGGTTCAAATTTTAAGTCTTTGTATATGAATCTTCTAAAAATATTTTAAAGCATCCCAATTGGGAAAGCAATTTCATGCTTGCTTTTTAAAGAGTCTATTCAAAGAACTCATTAAAACCATTCATTTAAATAATCTCGTGTTTGTTCATTATGCTATGTCCTTTGGGAGGACAAAAAAAATATGAACTGCTGCCAGAAAGCAAATGAAGGGAAGAAATGTTAAATGTAAAAGGTTAGTCCTTCATTAAAATTGTTTAAATAAGCAGCAACTCCCCCTGTACCCTTATAAACTCTTCCAAGAAGCATTGTACACATTTAGGAAAGCAAATTAAAAACAAAGACAACTAAAAAAAATCTATAGGTCAGTTTCATGAACTGTTAGCATTTGGATAATTTTTGCTTTTCACTTTTGATTCTAGGTAATGGAAGGGAACACAGTCTGCCCACATAATGTGACATGTTCATGGACAACATGAACCTGAATATTAAGGAGGTCCTGTAAATGGCAGATATTAGGAAATTCTGTTTTGAAAAGCATCTATATTTTACTTAAATTTTTTTGCTTACTGTATGTACTTTCAGGCTTAACTTTTTCACCCTTATTTTTGACAACAGTCTTTAGGATCTGAAAAGGTCTTGATGAGGGAGACATGAATAATCTAAAATGATTTGATGTACCTTTTAGGGATATAATATAGCATTTTTTCTACCCTTACATCTTGCCTAAGTATGTAAATCACTATAATTTTACCTGATTGTTACATATGCCTTAAATGACATGAGTTCCTGGCAAGATTTCTTGCTGTGTTTTTGGGGGTTTATTGTTTTGGTTGTTGTTTTCAATTGAATGTTGGTAACTGAACTGACAGAGTAATAACATGACAGGTTGGACTTAGTATCTCATTTTCTAGTCACTTTTCTCTCAAATAATGTGGTGAACTATTCTCATTTCTAGAGTAAATTGAACTTAAAGGAACACATATAGGTTACATTCTCAGTGCAACTGAGGGACTCATGGAAGACATTAACAAATGAAAAGGCATGATCTCAGATAGGAATATTTAACCTTGGTGAGATGTCAGTTCTCCCAAGTTAAAACATAAATTTGAAGTAATCCCAATAAAAATATCAACAGTGTTTTCCATTGATAGCTTATAAAACTGATTCTGAAGTTTTTATTTTTAAATAAATATGCTATTACACATACTATTAAAATATTATAAGACCTTAATAATGAAAATTGTTCATAAATAGAGAAACCAAATACAAACTCTAGAAATAGAACCAAATACACATACCAAATATATGGTAATGTGTCATCTAGAGTTTTAGAGGGAAGATCAATCATTTAATATAAAAGTTAGGATAATACAATGGCTATCTGAAAAATTTCCTAGCCTGAATGAGCAAGGAAGTAAGGGGAACAATAAGGGGAGTAAGTCTACTGAGAATATTTTTCCACATCACATACTCTCTTAACAGTAAATCTGTACCTCTTACCATTTAATACAATTGGATTTTACTTTAATTTTTAAATAGTTCAATCAGTTTCTTCTACTGGAATATAAACTACATCAGGGTAGGAACTGTGAATGCTTTTGCTAATTGTTTTTTAGAACCTAATACACTGCCTGATTCATTGTAGAAAATCGCTAAATGTTTGTTGCACAAATGAAAACTGATATAAAAAATCCAATTGCTTCTAGGAGATAGTTTGCAGGAAGAAAAAATGAAGTGTGTAAATTTAAGTAATTTATTGGGGTCTGATGACATTAATTTGGGGAGATTTTAAAAATTCAAATATTTTGGTTCATTAGAGAACAACATGGATTAACTACATCTGATATTTTGGCCTCCCTATTCAGCCACTCTCTTCCACAAGCTTGTGATTTACACAGTAATAAATGAAAAACATTTACTTGCAGAACATAATTAGTTCTTATTTATTTATTTACTTACTTACTTACTTACTTACTTATTTATTTATTTATGGCTGCTTTTGGTTCTTCATTGCTGTGCCCAACCCTCTCTAGTTGCGGCGAGCGGGGGCTACTCTTCGTTGTGGTGCGTGGGCTTCTCACTGCAGTGGATTCTCTTGTTGCGGAGCACAGGCACTAGGCACACGGGCTTTGGTAGCTGTGGCACACAGTCACCAGAGAGCAGGCTCAGTAGTTGTGGTGAGTGGGCATAGTGGCTCCGTGACATGTGGGATCTTCCCAGACAAGGGCTTGAACCCGTGTACCCTGCATTGGCAGGCAGATTCTTAACCACTGCACCACCAGGGAAGTCCAAATGTTGTACATTTAAAAGAGAACTTGGGCTTCCCTGCTGGGCTCGCCACAACTAGAGAAAGCCCGCATGCAGCAGTGAAGACCCAATGGAGCCAAAAATAAATAAATAAATAAATTTATTAAAAAACATGTACAACCAGTCCTTCCCATCAGGAAACTTGCACAATCCTCTTAGATAGACTCATCCACCAGAGGCAGACAGCAGAAGAAAGAAGAACTACAATCCTGCAGCCTCTGGAACAAAAACCACATTCACAGAAAGATAGACAAGATGAAAAGGCAGAGAGCTATGTACCAGATGAAGGAACAAGATAAAACCCCAGAAAAACAACTAAATGAAGTGGAGATAAGCAACCTTCCAGAAAAATAATTCAGAATAATGATAGTGAAGATGATCCAGGACATGGGAAAAAGAATGGAGGCAAAGATCAAGAAGATGGGCTGCCCTGGTGGCGCAGTGATTGGGAGTCCGCCTGCCGATGCAGGGGACACGGGTTCGTGCCCTGGTCCGGGAAGATACCACATGCTGCGGAGGGGCTGGGCCCGTGGACACAGGTTTGTGCCCTGGTCCAGGAAGATACCACATGCCGCGGAGGGGCTGGGCCCGTGAGCCATGGCCGCTGAGCCAGCGTGTCTGGAGCCTGTGCTCCACAACAGGAGAGGCCACAGCAGTGAGAGGCCCGTGTACTGCAAAAAAAAAAAAAAAAAAAAAGATCGAGAAGATGCAAGAAATGTTTAACAAAGACTTAGAAGAATTAAAGAAAAAAGAAACAGAGATGAATAATAGAATAACTGAAATGAAAACTATACTAGAAGGAATCAATAGCAGAATAACTGAAGCAGAAGACCAGATAAGTGACCTAGAAGACAGAATGGTGGAATTCACTGCTGCAGAACAGAATAAACAGAAAAGAATGAAAAGAAATGAAGACAGCCTAAGAACCTCTGGGACAACATTAAATGCAACAACATTCACATTATAGGGGTCCCAGAAGGAGAAGAGACAGAGAAAGGACCAGAGAAAATATTTGAAGAGATTATAATCGAAAACTTCCCTAACATGGGAAAGGAAATAGCCACCCAAGTCCAGGAAGTGCAGAGAGTCCCATACAGGGAAAACACAAGGAGAAACACGCCGAGACACATAGTAATCAAATTGGCAAAAATAAAAGACAAAGAAAAATTATTAAAAGCAGCAAGGGAAAAACGACAAATAACATACAAGGGAAGTCCCATAAGGTTAACAGCTGATGTCTCAGCAGAAACTCTACAAGCAAGAAGGGAGTGGCATGATATACTTAAAGTGATGAAAGGGAAGAACCTACAACCAAGATTACTCTACCCGGCAAGGATCTCATTCAGATTCGATGGAGAAATCAAAAACTTTACAGACAAGCAAAAGCTAAGAGAATTCAGCACCACCAAACCAACTCTACAGCAAATGCTAAAGGAACTTCTCTAAGTGGGAAACATAAAAGAAGAAAAGGACCTACAAAAACAAACCCAAAACAATTAAGGAAATGGTCATAGGAACATACATATCGATAATCAACTTAAACGTGAATGGACTAAATGCTCCAACCAAAAGACACAGGCTTGCTGAATGGATACAAAAACAAGACCCATCTATATGCTGTCTATAAAAGACCCACTTCAGACCTAGGGACACATACAGACTGAAAGTGAGGGGATGGAAAAAGATATTCCATGCAAATGGAAATCAAAAGAAAGCTGGAGTAGCAATACTCATCTCAGCTAAAATAGATTTTAAAATAAACAGTGTTACAAGAGACAAGGAATGACACGACATAATGATCAAGGGATCAATCCAAGAAGAAGATATAACAATTGTAAATATATATGCACCCAACATAGGAGCACCTCAATACATAAGGCAACTGCTAACAGCTTTAAAACAAGAAATTGACAGTAACACAATACCAGTGGGGGACTTTAACACCTCACTTACAGCAATGGACAGATCATCCAAAATGCAAATAAATAAAGAAACAGAAGCTTTAAATGACACAATAGACAAGATAGATTTAATTGATATTTATAGGACATTCTATCAAAAAACAGCAGATTACACTTTCTTCTCAAGTGTGCATGGAACATTCTACAGGATAGGTCACATCTTGGGTCACAAATCAAGCCTCAGTAAATTTAACAAAACTGAAAACATATAAAGCATCGTTTCTGAGCACAATGCTATGAGATTAGAAATCAATTACAGGGAAAAAAAGGTAAAAAACAAACACATGGACACTCAACAATATGTTACTAAATGACCAAGAGATCACTGAAGAAATAGGAGAGGAAATCAAAAAATACCTAGAGACAAATGACAATGAAAACATGACGATCCAAAACCTATGGGATGCAGCAAAAGCAATTCTAACAATGAAGTTTATAGCTCTATAAGCCTACCTCAAAAACCAAGAAAACATCTCAAATAAACAATCTAAACTTACACCTAAAGGAACTAGAGAAAGAAGAACAAACAAAACCCAAGGTTAGCAGAAGGAAAGAAATCATAAATATCAGACCAGAAATAAGTGAAATAGAAACAAAGAAAACAATAGCAAAGATCAATAAAACTAAAAGCTGGTTCTTTGAGAAGATAAACAAAATTGATAAACCATTAGCCAGACTCATCAAGAAAAAGAGGGAGAGGAATCAAATCAGTAAAATTAGCAATGCAAAAGGAGAAGTTACAACAGACACTGCAGAAATACAAAGCATCCTAAGAGACTACTACAAGCAACTGTATTCCAATAAAATGGACATCCTGAAAGAAATGGACAAATTCTTAGAAAGGTATAACCTTTGAAGACCAAACCAGGAAGAAATAGAAAATATGAACAGACCAATCACAAGTAATGAAATTGAAACTGTGATTAAAAATCTTCCAACAAACAAAATCCCAGGACCAGATGGCTTCCCAGGTGAATTCTATCAAACATTTAGAGAAGAGCTAACACCCATCCTTCTCAAAGTCTTCCTAAAAATTGCAGAGGAAGGTACACTCCCAAACTCATTCTATGAGGCCACCATCAACTTGATATCAAACACCAGACAAAGATACTGCAAAAAAAGAAAATTAGAGACCAATATCACAGAAGAATATAGATGCAAAAATCCTCAAGAAAATACTAGCACACAGAATTGAACAACACATTAAAAGGATCATAAACCATGATCAAGTGGAATTTATTCCAGGGATGCAAGGGTTCTTCAACATATGCAAATCAATCAGTGTGATACACCATATTAACAAATTGAAGAATAAAAACCATATGATCATCTCAATAGATGCAGAAAAAGCTTTTGACAAAATTCAAAACCGATTTATGATAAATACTCTCCTGAAAGTGGTCATAGAGGGAACCTACCTCAACATAATAAAGGCCATATCCAACAAACCCACAGCAAACATCATTCTCAATGGTGAAAAAGTGAAAGCACTTCATTTAAGATCAGGAACAAGACAAGGGTGTCCACTCTCACCACTATTATTCAACATAGTTTTGGAAGTCCTAGCCACAGCAATCAGAGAAGAAAAAGAAATAAAAGGAAGAAAAATTGGAAATGAAGAAATAAAACTATCACTGTTTGCAGATGACATGATACTATACATAGAGAGTCCTAACAATGCCACCAGAAAACTACTAGAGCTAGTCAGTGAGTTTGGTAAATTTGCAGGATAGAAAATTAATGCACAGAAATCTCTTGGATTCCTATACACTAATGATGATAAATCCAAAAGAGAAATTAAGGAAACACTCCCATTTACCACTGCAACAAAAAGAATAAAATACCTAGGAATAAACCTACCTAGGGAGACAAAAGACCTGTATGCAGAAAACTATAAGACGCTGATGAAGGAAATTAAGGATTATACCAACAGTTGGAGAGATATACCATGTTCTTGGATTGTAAGAATCAGTATTGTGAAAATGACTATACTACCCAAAGCAATCTACAGATTCAGTGCAATCCCTATAAAATTACCAATGGCATTTTTACAGAATTAGAACAAAAACTCTTAAAATTTATATGGAGACACAGAAGACCTCGAATAGCCAAAGCAGTGTTGAGGGGAAAAAAATGGAGCTGGAGAAATCAGACTCCCTGACTTCAGGCTATACTACAAAGCTGCAGTAATCAAGACACTATGGTACTGGCACAAAAACAGAAATATAGATCAATGGAACAAGATAGAAAGCCCAGAGATAAACCCACACACCTATGGTCAACTAATCTATGACAAAGGAGGCAAAGATATACAATGGAGAAAAGACTGTCTCTTCAGTAAGTGGTGCTGGGAAAACTGGACAGCTACATGTAAAAGAATGAAATTAGAACACTCCCTAACACGATACGCAAAAATAAACTCAAAATGGATTAGAGACCTAAATGTAAGACCGGACACTATAAAACTCTTAGAGGAAAGCATAGGAAGAACACTCTTTGACATAAATCACAACAAGATCTTTTTTGATCCACCTTCTAGAGTAATGGAAATAAAAACAAAAATAAACAAATGGGACCTAATGAAACTTAAAAGCTTTTGCACAGCAAAAGAAACCATAAACAAGACGAAAAGACAGCCCTCAGAATGGGAGAAAATATTTGCAAATGAATCATCGGACAAAGGATTAATCTCTAAAATACATAAACAGCTCATGCAACTCAATATTAAAACACAACCCAATCTAAAAATGAGCAGAACTAAATAGACATTTCTCCAAAGAAGACATACAGATGGCCAAGAAGCACATGAAAAGCTGCTCAACATCACTAATTGTTAGAGAAATGCAAATCAAAACTTCAATGAGGTATCACCTCACACCAGTTAGAATGGGCATCATCAGAAAATCTACAAACAACAAATGCTGGAGAGGGTGTGGAGAAAAGGGAACCTTCTTGCACTGTTGCTGGGAATGTAAATTGTTAGAGCCACTATGGAGAACAGTATGGAGGTACCTTAGAAAACTAAAAATAGAATTACCATATTACCCAGCTACTGGGCATATACCCATAGACAACCATAATTCAAAAAGACACATGCACCTCAATGTTCATTGCAGCACTGTTTACAATAGCCAGGTCATGGAAGCAACTTAAATGCCCATCAACAGACGAATGGATAAAGATATGGTACATATATACAATGGAGTATTACTCAGCCATAAAAAGGAAAGAAATTGGGTCATTTGTTGAGATGTGGATGGATCTAGAGACTGTCATACAGAGTGAAGTAAGTCAGAAAGAGAAAAACAAATATCGTATATTAACGCATACATGTGGAACCTAGAAAATGGTACAGATGAACTGGTTTGCAGGAAAGAAATTGAGACATAGATGTAGACAGAAAACGTATGGACACCAAGGGGGGAAAGTGGCGGTTGGTGGTGGTGGTGGTGTGATGAATTGGGTGATTGGGATTGACATGTGTACACTGATGTGTGTAAAATGTATGACTAATAAGAACCTGCTGTATTAAAAAAAAGAAAAAGAAAGAAACAGCCAATGCAAAAAGGACAGTCTGACCCTCCTTTGTCCTGAAAGCAGGAAATAAATCTCACTTGTGAAAGCTACCCTCCCTCAACCAGGAAGTGAAGAGACATCTTTATTATCAGAGATAGGAAATTCAAGGCCAAGAAGGCTGTATAAACAAACCTTCTTTACTAATTTACTATCCCAAGCTCAAACCCCTTTGTCTTGTAATTTCACAAATATATTGTTTCTTTGTCTAAAATGTATTAAAAAATGTACAACGTTATATTTATATCATGACTTTTTTTCAAGGTGGCCATTTTGCAGTGGCTCTCTAAGTCATTCTACAAAATCAGATATTGACCTACAAGATTGAATATAGAGCTATATTATAAAATAGAATGAAAAATATTTTATAAGTATCTGAGATATCCTTAGGAAAATTATTTTTAAATTATCTAACCCTGAGTAGGGATATATGAACAACATGGCATACAGAGTATTGCAGAAATAGTTAACAACTTGGGCAAAGGGCATTTCTTTTGTACAAAGTTGTGCCCATAATTAGCTTAACATGTGCATGACACTTTTAAATATAGTAACAGAACAATACATAATGTAAATGGATGCAAACATAAAGGACAACTTTCTATGTACAGAATGTTTGTGTTCTCCCCAAATTCGTATGTTGAAACCCTAATCCCCAATGTGATGACATTTGGAGGTGAGGCCTTTGAGAAGTAAGCTTAGATAAGGTTATGAGGGTGGAGCCTCCAGGATGAGATTAGTTTTTGCTATTTAAGCCACCCAATCTGTGGTATTTTATTATAGCCACTGATTTATACAACACTTATTTTCTTATGTACTACATATCAGCTAGAATGTTCTTTATATGGATATGAAAAATCAGCAGCTCAATGATGTTAACAGAAAAGCAGCTAATAGGTACTGACTGGCTTAAACTAATTATTATCTATACCTGTTACTGGATTACCTTCCCAGCTTTGCTGGGGAAATGATTCTGCTAAGAAGGAAGAGGAAAAAGATGGATTCCGGTTGGGCACTGGTTAGTAGGCAATAAAACACAGTTCATATTCTCTAACCCCCACCCATAAAACATTCCTTTGAATAAAAAATATACTGATAGATTGTAGTAAAATGAAGGCATTTCAAAACTTTATTTAACTATGAAAACAGTTATTCCCTGAGAGACAGAATAAGGAATATATAGAAGAGGTTTTCAAATATATAATTCTGAAACCCTTATTGGGAGTGGGAAAAAGGGAGCAGCTGTCTCCAGGGGACTCTTTTCATCTTTATTTCACAGTGTTGTCATTCAGACTTAAGGTGTAGCTAGTGATAAAGGTGTAGCTGGTGTTAAAGGGAGGGGTAAATTCCAGACTAAAAGGGGACTTGTTAAAAGAAGAGTAGCAATTTCTGTAATCAAATATTTCATGTTCCAAGATATCTTAATAATGCTTTCTAAATATATCATCACTTATCTAACATGATGTGCATTTTGAAAGCACATTTCATGTTCCAAAAAGATTTTGCACAACTTTTTTTTTGTTTTAGCTTACCGTTTTCTAGCAAATTCTCTAAAGGGCTGAGTGAATCTGGTTTGAAGTATTGCTTCATATCACACCACTTACATTTCATAGGCCATTTTCCTTTTCTATAAGTCTGCCATAGTTTGGCAAATGAAAATTTCTTCAGAAAAAAGAGAAGTACTTATGAATTTTACAGAGAATATAATATTTTAAGAAAGAAGTATTAAGTGAGAAGAAACTGCTTATATAGAATTGTGTTGTTTATTAGAAAATTTCAGGAAATATATTTCCTCATATCATTGACTAGAAGAGCATGATAAGACTTTCTGTTCAACTAGTGAGAACTTCTTTTATTATCTTTTAACTTTAGTCTTTGTTCTGAGTACCTTAGAAATATTGAAGGTAAAAGTATGGCAACAGATTTGTCATGTGGTGTAATTATTCTATCTTCTCTGATGAGTATATAATACTAAGATAGTACATTTATTTGCCCAAAGTCACCCAGCTACAAAGTCAGAGAGCAGAGTGCCAAACCCAGGTCAGTCTAGCTAAAATATCCAGAATCTACGCAATGCCACTCTACACTGCAGGTTCTCACTGAAGTGTGTTCCACAGACCAGTAGTTTCAGTAACACATGGACACTTCAAAGCAAGGCAGAATCTCAGTCTCCACCTGAGAAAACTGAACAGAATCTACATTCTAATAATAACTTTCCATTAAAGTCTGGGAAGTAGTGCTTTAGGTCATTTGTGTCATTGAAGACAAACCTTGGCCCAAATAATACAGCATCTCAGTTATTTTCCACATATGGAGTAGGAAAAAATATGATTCCACAATATGCCTAACTTTATTCTTATATTATTAGACATGAAACTTACTCTACAGAGAAGAAACAAAGACTGAGAGATAAAATGATTTGTTCTGTAATCCATGAACATTTAACCAAAGATGGATCATGTAGCTACATGTTCATTTTTCAATAAATACTCTTGAAAATGTATTTTTATATACAGATAAATGATTCCATTAATTTTCCATTAAGTTGTAGACATATTTATTGCTAATGGTTATTTATAACAGAGAAGCCCTTAATGTTTTATACTGAATTTTCAAATAGAGCAAATGAAGGGGTCTAGTGTCAGTTACGGCAGAGTGCCTTATAACGGACAAATCTATCTCAGACAAAACTTATGAACTTAGGATAAATTACTAAAGACAACTATGTGAAGGGTCATCAGAGGAACTGGAAGATATTTTCCCATTGAAAAAAGAAATATACACTGAGTGCAGTGTGTGTTTATATGGTTTTTACCCTGAGATCACTTCCCAGTCTGCTAAGCATAGGTTGACTAGATGCAAGCAAAATTCTCCAGTCTTATTGGCTTGAGATTTCAGAGGCCAGAGTTTGTGGAAGACCCAAATTGCAAGAAATAATAAAGCAAATACTTCAGGATGAAGAAAAATGATACCAAGTGGAAACTCTCTAGATAGAGGAATGAAGAGCACCTGAATATATCCCATAATAAATATGAAATTATACTGTCCAAGCTTTCTACAATTAATACTGTACCACTTTACATGAAGTGGTACAGTATTAATTCTAAATATATGGCGATAAGGATAATTATTGTAAATAGTATCACCATCATTAAATGGAAAGTAATAATTAAAGAGGTAAAGCTAAAAGGAATGAAAACATCCTACCTAAAGAAAGCAGGATAGGAAGAACAGAGGAACAAATGGGACGACTATAAAAATATGGCAAATATGAATCACCTAAATCCAAACATATCACTGATAACATCAAATGTAAATGGACTGGGCTTCCCTGGTGGCGCGGTGGTTGAGAGTCTGCCTGCCGGTGCGGGGGACACGGGTTCGTGCCCCGGTCCACGAGGATCCCGCGTGCCGCGGAGCGGCTGGGCCCGTGGGACATGGCCGCTGGGCCTGCGCGTCCGGGGCCTGTGCCCCACAGCAGGAGAGGCCACAACAGTGAGAGGCGCACGTACCGCAAAAAAAAAAAAAAAAAAAAAAAAATGTAAATGGACTAAACATTCCAAAAGGCGGGGAGTCAAAATAGATAAATAAAAAAGCATACCCCAACAACATACTGTCCAATTGAATCATATTTTAAAATAAAAAACAATGTAGATTGAAAGTATTGAAAAGACTCACCATACTAGCATGAGACACAATAACGCTGGTGTAACTATATTAATATCAGACAAGACTTCAAGGTAAGAAGTGTTTCCAGAGAGCAAAAGTATAATTTCATAACGACAAAAGGTCAATACATAAGACATAATAATCATAGATATACATGTATCTAATAAAAGAGTTTCAAAAACATGAAGCAGAGACTGATAGAATTAAAGGGAAAAATAGAAAGATCCACAACAGTTGCAGATTTTCGCATATTTCTGTTAAATACTGATAGAAATGCTAGAAAAAAATTAGTTAAGACGTAAGATTAAATAGCACTGCTGAACAAATTAACCTAATTGACATTTGAAGAACAATGCATCACAGTACAGAATGAACATTCTTTTTGAGTACATGTGGTATGTTTTCCAAAATACACCATATAGTGGGGCAAAATGTAAATCTAAATGAATTTCAAAATTGAAATCTAATAGAATACATTCTGTGACCCCAGCTGATTTCAGTTAGAAAACAAAGCAAATTAGAATTCCATACTAATGCCACATAGTTAGAAATTAAACCACATACCTCTGAATAACAGACGTATGAAAGAAGAAGTCACAAGGGAAAATTAAATTATTTCAAACAGAATGAAAATGGAAACATGCATATAAAATTGTGAGCTATAGATAATATAGTTTTGAGAGGGAACTTTATAGCTTTAAATTCATATGTTAAAAAAGAAGAAACATTTAAAGTAAATTATTTAATGTTCTACCTTAAAAAGCTAGAAAAGATGGACAAATTAAAACCAAAATAAGGGCCTCCCTGGTGGCGCAAGTGGTTGAGAGTCCGCCTGCTGATGCAGGGGATACGGGTTCGTGCCCCGGTCTGGGAGGATCCCATATGCCGCGGAGCGGCTGGGCCCGTGAGCCATGGCCGCTGAGCCTGCGTGTCCGGAGCCTGCGCGTCCGGAGCCTGTGCTCCGCAACGGGGGAGGCCACAACAGTGAGAGGCCCGCATACTGCAAAAAAAAAAAAAAAAAAAAAAAAAACCCAAAATAAGTAGCAGATAGGAAATTCTAAAACTAGAACAGAGATCAATTAAAGAGAAAACATACAGGAAAATATTTAAAAGCAAAAGTTTTTTTAAAAAAATACTGATAAAATTGATGAAACCTTAAGGACGTTGTTCAAGAAAAAAGAGAATACACAATGTCAGGAATGACAGAATAGATACCACTACAGATTCTACAATATTGAAAGGACAAATAACAGTACATCATGAGAAATAGTTTACCAATAAATTTGATAATTTTGATAAACTGACAAATTCCTTATATAATACTACTTACCAAAACTGATTCAAAAGAGTAAGGAAATATGAATCACCTGATATCAATTGTACACATAGAGTTTTGTTTGTATTAAAAACCCTTTCCATAAATAAAACTTTGAGCTGAGATGTTTTCATTTGTGAATTCTATCAGACATTTAATGAGAAAACAATACCAATCAAACAATTTAAGAAAATAAAGGAAGAGGGAACATTCATTTTACAAAGCCAGGATAATCTTTTATTTTTAAATAGCTCAGTTCTTTATTGCCATACAACTGATACACAATCACCATGTATATTTAAAGTGTATGATTTGATAAATTTATATATATATATGTGAGTGTGTGTTTGGGTGTGTGTGTGTGTGTGTAAATTGATCCTTTGTGATTTTCCCTCCTACCCATGACAACCCTACTCCATCACCCCATGCAACTGTTTATTAGCTTTTTGTCACATAAGTTAGTTTGCATTTTCTAAAATTATATATAAATGGAATCATACAGAATGCACTCCTTTTATTTCACTCTGCATAATTATTTTGAGATGAATCCATGTCGTTCCTTGTAGTAATAATTAATTCTTTTCTATTGTTGAGTTGAATTCCATTGTAGGTTTCCCCACTATGATATCAGAAAGTAGAGTGTTCCTATGGAAACTTTTGTATGCCGAAACGGCATAAATTTCATAAAGCAATTACCTTAGGACACATCTTGCTAACAGATGCACAAAATAAATCAAGATAAAACACAGATTCTTACAGACACAGTTCAAAGCTATGATGGCCTGGTATTGAGATGCAGAGTGTAGTTCCCTTGGAGTGTAGGAGCTTGGCAGTGCCATTCTCACTGCTAGGGGTGCACAGTGCCTCTATAACTGGTCACTGATAAACACAGTCTGACCACTATTTTTGCTTTTCACCTTTTTTCTTAAAAGTTAAAAATCTTCGTTGGATCTCTTTCAGTTAGCAAAAACAGATACTAATGTAAGTCTTTGATAAAAGCTAAGTGGTATAAAGCAAATTTTTGTTAAGCAAGAGATACCTGAATATGAATATACCACTTTGTTTATTCTTTTACCTATTGATAGACATTTTGGTGTTTTCTAGTTTTCGACTATCACAAATAAAGCTTCTATGAACATTTATGTAGAAGTCTCTGTTTGAGTACAATCTTTCACCCCTTTTGGGTAAATAAATAGTAGACTAGCTGGATCATAAATTAGGTATTTTTTTTAAAGAAACTCCAAACTCTTTTCCAAAGTGATTTTACCATTTTTACACTGCCAGCAGAGTGTACAAGAGTTCCAGTTCCTCCACAGTCTTGCCAACACTCGGCATGGTTAGTCATTTTGATTTTTTTTTTTTATCGGAGTATAGGTGATTTACAATGTTGTGTTAGTTTCAGGTGTACGGCACTGTGATTCAGTTGTACATATACATATATCCATTATTTTTCAGATCCTTTTCCCATATAGGTTAGGAGTTTGACTTACCCTAAAATTCATATGTTGAAATTCTAATCCCAACATGAAGGTATTCAGAGGTGAGGCCTTTGGGAGGTAATTAGGTCATGAGCATGAAGCCATCATGCATAGGTAATCCTAATGTGCCCTTATAAGAAGGTAGCTGGACAGCTAGCTAGATCTTTCTGCTGTGAGAGGATACAAGGAAAATTGACAGTTTGTGACCCGGAGAAAGCCCTAACTATAACCTGACCATGCTGGCACTCAGATCTCAGACTTTTAGCTTCCGAAAATGTGAGAAATAAATTTCTGTTTGTTATAAGCCACCCTATGTCAGTTTGTTGTAACAGCCTGAATGGACTAAGACAACCCTAAAATTGTCACATCCTTAAAATTCATATTGTACCACTTTCCACTTCCCACCCAACACCTGACAAGTCCCACCTCCCACTTCACAAGTCACACTTGACAAATAAAATAGCCTAATGATAAAGTAATCCCATGCATGGCCTCCCATCCTTTGTGCTATTGTTTTCTTACCTTTTGTTTCTACATTATGTCACAGCCCCCATCTTACAGTGTTATTCTTAAAAAAAAATAGTCATTTTCTTTGTAAGGAACTCAAGGGAAGAAAAAATAATCTTCTCTATATACCCACATATATATAATTTCTGAGACTTTCCATTCCTCCCTCAAGATTTGTTTGCATATTCTATCATTTAATTATTTACAAGATTATTTTCCTTTTGTTTCTGAACCTAGTTTAAATAGCTGCTTTAAAATCCTTGCCTGCTAATTCCACATCTGTATCTTCTCCTTATTCCCTTTCCAATGACTATCCTGTGACTATTTTTTCAAGCCAACAAGGCTGTAGATTTTCCATTGGAGTTGTAGTCTTTCCTACTTGGCACAAATTGGGACTCTCCATCTTACTAACAGCTATTAAAATGTGAAGCTCACCCAGGGCTATCCCCTTCTACCAACTGCCAACTTACCTCAAGTTTCTGCCTATTTTGATTTATCCCCTGGTACATTTAGTTAGGCTTTTTGTTGTTGTTGCTATTGTTAATTTGTTTTATTTTGTGTTTGTATTTAGCCAGAGCTTATATTTTCTATCTGTGGGAAATTTGATTCAATAGGAGCTACTTGGCAATAAGCCAAACTTGGTGGGTTTTTTTCAGTTTTTTCTTTCAGTTATTCATATTGAATAATTATATTGACCTGCATTTAAGTTTCCTAACAGTTTCTTCTACCATTTCCAATGTGATTTTTAAATCTATCTGGAGAAATTTTACATCATTTATTGTAATTTTGCACTCAATTTCCATTTGGTTGTTTTTATAGATTCCTTTTATTTCCTGAGATTCCTTTCTTTGTCATTCATTAAGACTTTAAGATCTTGATCATACTTTTAATGGTTGCTTTAAATTCTTTGTTTGTTAAATCCAACATCCAGGCCATCTTCAAGTCTGTTTCTGTTGACTGATTGATTGATTGATTGATAGATTGATGGTGTGTCTAGTAAGTTTTTATTATGTAGGTAGATATTTTGTTTGGTTAGTATACTGTAGATACCTAATTCTATAGTCTTCTTCTGAAGAGTATTGATTTTATTATAGCAAATAGTCAATTGGTGTCTGATCCCCTTGAATTTCTGTGTTTATGACTTTATTATATGACTGTTTAAGTCCCAGAGTGTGTGCCACCCTCCCTGAACTTCATGGGATTCACTCTAAATTCTGTCTTCTCTGTGGAGAAGCTTGTATATTATTCCAAGACAAAGAGCCAGGGCAGACATGAGAGTCATGAATTTCCTTCTCACGAATAGTGCAGTGTTTTTCCATGTATTGTAGAATACCTATAATTGGTTGTTGTAAATATTTTGTGATTGTTTATAATTGTGTATGGCAGAAGGTAGTCTGGTGTTAGTTATGACCAGATGGGGAAGTCCCTATCCTCTTTCTCTACCAGTTCCTTCTATCAACCTTTAAATATTGACACGTCTCTCCAAAAAAGAAACTAACAAACACAGACCTTAAAACTACAAGTCTCCTTTTACCTACCACCCTATTTCTTCACTTTCTTCTCTGGTCCGTCTTATTAAAGTATTGTCCAATATGGTCATCTAAACTCTCTAAATTTCTATTAGTTTATTATCATACTGTAATCTGGCTTCCAGCTTCACCATGAGACTGCCAGAAGACATTTTTATGGTTATCAGTTACTTCCTTATCATTAAATAAGAGGGAAATTATTCACCCAAACCTTAAGAAAGAGAAATTTGACGTGTTTGAATTTTTACAAGGTCTCTCATATTTTGGGGAATTCTTTGAATTATTTTATTTAAGCAAAAATGTTCCCTTTGAAGAAGACACATCAACCTGAAATAACTCCAATCAATACTAGTTTGGAGGCTTCTAGGTGCCACATGATAAAATCAGTTTAAAAAATAAATAAAAATTAAAGCAATTATTAATTATATTATTATAACAATTATTTCTGGAACTATTCCCTCATAATATTAATTTTGAGATATTTGGAAATATGTCTTTTAAATATTACTATAAAATAATATTATAAGATAGAATATAGGGATCACAAATACATATTTACAGGGAAAGTTATATTTTTATTTAAGACAGATATTATCCTAAAGTTTTTTTGTGAGTACTTGAGCATCAGAAACATATTTTTAAAATGTGCTGTATCTAAAAGAACTCAGAGGGTACTGAGTATTAGGGAATTCTGTTTTAAATGAAGCAAAATGTAGTTCTATGATTATGAGGAAAATGGTGTCAAGGATGCATGTAGAATCTTTGAATACAATTGTCTCATGAAATATCAGAGTTGGGTTTCTGCCTCTCAACAGGGGTCCTGCCAATGAGATTAGAGAATTAAGCCAAGGCCAAGTTATTCCTGTGCTTACAGACTGGTGAGCTATTCACATTGTAAGACTCAACTCAAACTTCACTTATTTTTTTAAATCAGTTCCAACTGCTGTGCCCTTGCCTCCACCCACAAACCAAGTATTCTCATGTAATCTTACTTATTCTAAGTATGTTCTTACTATATTGTGTTGTAATTATTTGCTATGTGTCATGTGTACCCTTTAGAACTCCCATTGTCAGATGTATTATATAATTCTTTGTTTTCACAACAGGTTGCACAAAGTTTGGCTCTTGAGAGCAGTTGGATTGACAGCTAAACATGTGCTACAACTCTTTTTCCACCTTTTGTCTTCATTAAAAATGGAAATCAATTAGAAAAGCAATTAAAGCAATTACCAGTACAGCTAAGTGACCCCAGCTGATAAGCAGGTCAGAGAGCGAGAGAGATAAGAAAAAGGAAAAGTAATCTATACAGTTACAAGAACTTGTAACCATGTGTATGTGCTTAAACATGTAGTTGTTTTTTCACTCACTGGCTAATATTGCAGAAATGTTTTATTTATAAATACTATTTTTTTTCTGAGGGAAGTACATTTATTTTGGAAGACATATCAAACAAACTTCTAGGACTTTTCATATCAGCTACACATGTAAAGTTTATAAGTCATCACTCAGGTCCCTAGAAGAAGAAAATGAACAAAATGAAAAAGATCAGCTCTTCTTGGACACATTAGAGAAGTGAGGTCTAAGGGCAAACAGATTCATCAAATTCTGGAGGGACAGATGTGTACAGAGTCACAGATGAGACTTGCCAAGCTGAAGCACGAGCTTCTGGAGCCATCACAGGGTAGCTCAGATTAAATGGTAATTTTGTCAAATTCTTGGAGGTGGAGTGTGGACTTTGAGAAGGAAAACATCCTGGTAAAGTCAGGTGTCCACACATCTCATAGGTTGTGTCTTCAGGAGCCCTACCAGGTTTTCACAGTGAAAACCAAGAAACTTCCCACGGTGGCTGTGTCAAGCGTGAGGAAGAGAAACTATCATGAAATATGGCCACTGCATTTTCCATGATAAAAGCTTACACTCCAGGAGAAAAATATTTTGCCAGAATCTTAACCCAGCTGAAGGAAGGCCATCTTCATATTCCACACTTCATATTTGACTGGAGAAACACTTGTGAAATTCTCAGTCCAAAGACACAAAGCCACATGAATACTGATTTGGTCATAATATTATAAAATGCATTCCCTTCCCCATACCTCAGCATCACACCAATAGAGTCGGATATAAAAACAGTGGATCCCACAGAAAGAATTTCAAGATGCAGTTTCTCTTTGAGGAGCCGTAATTAAGGAAGCTCAAAGTCAAGAGACCTGAGTGGAATTTGAAACCCACAAATATTAATTATAGCACAACTACCAGCCAGATTGTCATAAACCCTCACACAAAAGTCTTGTTGATATAAATACTATTTTTAATTGCATAATTACTTCAATATCTTTACCTAAAAATCTTCTCTAACAGTTACACTTAGAGTTGGTCTGGGTGTGGAGAGATCTTAAGAATTTCTGACCACTCCGCTCTGAAAATAACAGTGATAATACTCTCAGGGTTCAGTCCATAACAGAGCAAAGTGTCATATTTCCAAGTTCAAGTTCAAGTGATATAGTCATCTGGGAGGAGAAGCAAGATGGCCAAGGTTGGCAGAGCATTGCTCTAAATTGAGAGAAGGGCGCTGATGGAGCTAGGAAGTCACACTCATCTCTCCTTTAAGGGCAAGAGGAGAGGAGTGAGGCACCAGGCTGCAACACAGGGAGAACACGTGTCCTGTAAAGCCACCTAGCTGCATCAGTCATGTCTAGATCTGGTAGAAGAGGTTTTTGGGAATAAGAGACACAACTTCATATCTTTGAATTGACTAGGTGATTTGGAATGACCAGAGGAGTGCTTTGTGATCCCTCCTATAGTAGGATATTCTAACTGACCCTGTGGTTTTGAAGATGCTTCCCCAGTGTCCTCAGACCTTTATCAACATAGCCTGGGGATCTTCATAACTCATTCTTCAAAATCCCCATGTAACTGATTTATTGTTGCCACCTGATAGAGGGTTTTTATGAAATGTTTGTAGTTCCTTCAAGATGGCATAAAATACCAATTCTTATTTCAACTGGAACCTTCAGTACAGAACATTTACTCATTGCATGGCATTCATTTTATTGGCAGTCACATATCCATGATAGATAGGTACATGTCAAAAATGATGAAAGCATCACAGCATAAAGAGCACCAAACAAGTCACATATGCCTTTAGTATCTTCTTCCTCTTAAGATGCTCATATCGCCAAATATTTACTAGATAGCAGAGAACTGCAGACTTTGCATCGATTTATAAAAGGTACTTTATGATATTCTGCATGTAAATATATGAGACCAGTTGTGAGTTTGTTCTATAAATGTTCATCTGAGGTCTTTGTATTGAATTACTTTAACTCTTTTGTACTGTGAAATGGTGTCATAAAGCATATGTTTAGATAAATAAGGTTATAGAGTCTGCACTGCATAAATATGTTGTACTGGAATCCTGACCTTTCTTTTCATTACTGAGGGTTGTTGGGAGTTAGTATTATGCATTCTGATTTTACAGGAATTATTATCAAAAATACTTATGCATTCTGATTTTACAGGAATTATTATCAAAAATACTGTCCATGCTTCCCAAAATGTTTTACTCATTTTATCAACAGGCTGGGAATTCACTAAGTTAATAGTTAAGGTCTCATTTAGATGTCAAATAAAACTTGAAAATCTAAATGGAGGATGGATGTCAGTGATATTCAACCTAGTATGACCATGTTTCAATCAGTTTCTTTGCTCTCAAGATCTAGCCCATGTCAGCAATTCTGAGAATTCAGGAGTTTTGACTGAGGCAGGAAGAGGGAAAAAAATAGTTTAATATAGGGCTGTGAGGCAAGGTAAGCTAACCTGAATCACCTTTATGTTAGTTCTGAGTCGTCAGGAGGCAGCAAGAGGACAGTGTCTGCCTAAGGGGTGGGACTAGGTATGGAGTAAGTTAAGAAAAAAGCCCAAAGATAGACCAATCTTGATAAAAAAGACTCAGGAAAGGTAGATGGCAACAACAGGAAGATGATCTAAACTGGAACACGAAGACCAATATGATAGCAAGCAGCCTGGGAGCCACCAACCTCCACCCCTCATAGCATAGAATATCTCCTCTGCACAGAAGTTTTCAATTACTAGCATCTATACAATCACTGAGGTATCTGGGGTAAATTTTTTTTTCTTTTTTGTGGTACGCGGGTCTCTCACTGTTGTGGCCTCTCCCGTTGCGGAGCACAGGCTCCGGATGCACAGGCTCAGCGGCCATGGCTCACAGGCCCAGCCGCTCCGCGGCATGTGGGATCTTCCCGGACCGGGGCACGAACCCATGTCCCCTGCATCGGCAGGCGGACTCTCAACCACTGCACCACCAGGGAAGCCCTGGGGTAAATATTAAAACAATACTGTTAATAATGAGGTGTTCGTGAAGGACAGGCCATTCATAGCATCAGTGAATAATATAATGAATTTTTTTAAATTAAAAATCTTCATTCTATAAAAGATTTTAAAAAAATTTTTTGGAGTAGAGTTGCTTTACACTGCTGTGTCAGTTTCTGCTGTACAGCAAAGTGAATCAGCCATACGTATACATATATCACCTCTTTTTTGGCTTTCCATCCCATTTAGGTCACCACATAGCACCAAGCAGAGTTCCTTGTGCTACAGAGTAGGTTCTCATTAGTTACCTATTTTAGACATAGTAGTGTATATATGTCAATCCCAATCTCCCAATTCCTCCCCACCCTTCCCCCTCGGTATCCTTACATTTTTCTCTACATCTGTGTCTCTATTTCTGCTTTGCAAATAAGATCATCTATACCATTTTTCTAGATTCCACATATATGCGTTATTATACGATATTTGTTTTTCTATTTCTGACTTACTTCAGATTTTAAAAGTTTACATTCAACTAGCACCCAGATCTTGATTTCTAAAACCCATTCTGTGATTAAAGGAACCAGGGTTTCTTATAGAAATGCTTGGTTCCAGGGATTGGGAAGAGAAAATACAAGATGTACCTTTTGATGTGCCATAAAGTAAGTGCTCAAAAAATGATGAGAACACTTATAAAGGATGTAGGACCCTATCTGAGGGAGCTCCCAATGTCCAAATATAGGACAACTTGAACAACAAGATAAGCAACAGTAGTAACTATTCAGTCAATAGAATAAAGCAAATATCCATCCATGAGTCCATATTAATATAAAGAATTGAACATATAAAAATGGAGAGAATACATTCTTCCATACAGTAGAATTCCAATTAATTAATATAGAAGGCATGGTGGAAATATAAAACCACCATTAGGCAAACTCCACAGTGATTGTGACAGCCAAGAAACACTGATGAGTTCTAAAGGCAGGGAACAAAAGTATGATGAGAAATACTAGTTTTCTTAGTCTCAAAGCATCTTGCTACAACATATTCCTTTTGATTACAAAGGAAAAACAAAAGGGAAAAACAATAACTTTGCTTCAGCAGTAATAAGACACATGGACATCAAGGGCCTCCTGCTATGAGGACATTGAAAAGGACACAACATCACTTCTGTTGTACTCTTGCCAATTATGCAATACATATAAACTCAATCTAATCATGAGAAAACATCAGACTAACCCACCTTGAGGAACATTCTACAAAATAACTGCCAATATTCTTTAAAAGTGGCAAGTGACAAGGAAAGTCAGAGGAACTGTCACAGATTGGAGGAGACAAAGGGGATGTGACAACTAACTGTCATGTGGGACCCTAGGTTGGATCCTGCCCCAGAAACAGAGCAGTAATCGAGAAAACATGAGAATTTGATTAAAATCTGTAGATTAGTTACTAGTATCATATCAGTATCAATTTCCTGGTTTCAATCATTGTACTATGGTTATATAAATGATGCTGTCACCAGGGGAAACTAGTTGAAGGGTTTACAGGAATTTTCTACTACATATGCAACTTTAAGTCTATAGATATTACAAAATAAAAAGCTTAAAAATAAGAAAAATGTATTCTTTGATTTTTTTAACAAAAACTCTCTTTATTGGTTCTAGGAAATTGTTAGTATATGTACAAAAGTAGAAGTGGCCATCTGGCATTTGGATATATGGCTTCTTGCACGATTGAGTTTTGTTAAATTAAGTTTTTAAGGAAAAAGCATTAGTGACCTTTTTTTTCTCTTAACAATGCTTTACTACAAGGGCTCCCTCTCTAAATTGCTAGCTATACTGTCGAGAAATCTTGGCCAGAATCAATTAGGGTGGATAATCAGTTGTGAGGTGTCTTTAAAGATGCATGATCAATAAGAACGTTTTTCTATGAAATTTGTCACATCATCTATCAGATTCCTGATAATATTTGTTTTATTGCTGTTAATCTTAAAGAGATTGAGAAAAGGTCTCTTCTGAGTCGAATATAAAATTAGAGACTATTCAGTTTCTTCATCTCTTATAATATGGAGATAAAAGAAGCAATAAAAACAATTACCATAGAGCAGTTTTGCTGTGAAAGTGATTTTCAAATATAAAGTTCTCAGCACATGTAGCATAGTACTGACTCTTTGGCCTGATATGAAATTTGTAGTAGATTGAGAATTTTGGAAAATTTCTTCCCACGGATGTTTCCTTGAAGAGAATTGGCATTAGCCTTCAAGGCATCAAATGCTATTTCCTAGCTTAGAAACCTATGCTTACACTGTCCTGAGGTTTTCATTCCCATCTTCACCAGACTGATTTGAAGCATCCTTTACTTTTCATCACCTTCATTAACTCTCTTTAATATCTCCCCTCTTCCCATTCTCTCCCACCCCCGCCTTTTATATGCACTTTGAATAGTATAATCAAGGGGCCAGTCACAGTGAGTTATAACTACTTCATGTCTTAGGCTCCCCCACTAAGCTGTAAGCTCTTTGAGTCTTATTCAAAGTCTTAGTCTTATCCTTTTCATATCCACGGTCCTTAAGAGAGTGCCTGGTACATAGTAGATATGCAGGAATTATTTGTCAGAGAAATGGGTGAACAAATGAATGACCCAGGAGAAAAGGAGACAAATGGTAACTGTGAGGTGATAGATGTGTTGATTAGCTTGATTGTAATAATCATTTCACAGTGTATACATATATCAAATCATTGCATTTTTCACCTTAAATATATATAATTTTTATTTGTCAATTATACCTCAATAAAAAGCTGGAAAAAAAATCTATTCTGCTTTACATAAGCAGTAAACACCCCCCAAAAATAAGAAAGAGAGAGAAAGAGAGAAGAAACGTAGAGACAGATGATTCAAATTCAGGAAAGAGTAAACCAAGCCCTGGTTAAAATCTCATAAAATTTGTTAACCTAAGCAAAATTCTAACATGTCTCCTTGGGCATATTTTATAGTATATTTTAGAATTCCAAATATCTAATGTAATGCAGTAAGATTATAATCAGCCTAAACCAAAATGATTCACTGTCGTTCTCAGTTTGGCACCCCTTCTTACCACCACTCCGATTTACAGGAAGGCATGCACGTGCGCACACATGCACACGCAGAAACTCACCTCTTAAATTTAGGAATTCATCCAATCTGTAATTCTGGCCAGATCCCATCTCCATTTTAAAATTAACCTCACTTGCTCCCATTCCCAAAAGAATAATTACATTACTTCAAGAAGGAGTAATATTTGTCCTTTCTAGATAACATCTTAACCTTAATAGAGAGGCCATAAATAAAAATATACCTAAGATAAAGATTCCTAGATATGACAGAAAAATGAATGAAGGTAAGTTTGCTTTGCTTTGCTGGTACTAGGAAGGAGGAGGTCGCTTAACCTAAATATAGGATTATCTCTACATCTTTGATGATGATCAGAACACATTTAGCTCTGATATATTTCAAGAACATAAAAGCTATTTTCAAATGATTTTGAATAATGTCTAGTTTTCCAAAAATGCCTTTTATTTTTACCACATTCTTAACCTTATTTCCTTCATATTTTTTTGAATTGTGTCTTGCACCTTATAGGCATTTTTGTTTTTTGTTTACTTAAATATCCTCTGCTTATAATTACATAATATTTTCTAGGTCTCAGCTTAGTCCTTGAGAGCAAATCAGTAACTCATGTAGATTTAAGAAGCTACACAAAAAAGTTTAAATCAGGAAGTAGGTTATTCGCTAAGAAAATCTAGTTCAATATGTCAGTCACGTAGGGAGTAGGTTCCATTTAACTACTTATTTCTTTTCCAGTCTTTGTCTCTTCATAAATGTAAGTTACTCAGAAATGACATTTTGAAATGACTTTTGCAGAAAATGTATGCTTTGACTTTACACAAAATGAATTTCTCTATGAAGTTCAACTGAACTGACTAAGGATTATTGGAATACTTTTTGGTTTAGATGTTGACTTCTGTAGGTCACATAAAAGAGTTCCAACTTGAGAAATAGGGAGAGAGAAAAGGTATTTCATTATGAAGTTCATAAATGGCTTCCAGCATTCCTTATAAATCATAACATCAAATGCATGTGACTCTGAACTCTATCCTCTAGAATTAACTCAAAACTTAAAATATCTCCATAGTTAATTTCTAGAAAACAACTTTAAAATCTGTATTTTTGTTTTTTAACTTACAATGAATTTTTGATAAAATGAGCATATATTTCTAGATTTTAAGTTAAATAGGTGATAAAAATACATAACTAAACTAAAACAAACAAAAACTGACTAAACATACACACATACATTCACACCAAAAAAAAAAAAAAAGGTGAAGCATGGCTAATTTTAATTACAAACTCAAAGTAAAAAACCTGTGGAATAGGGAGGATGGTAGGGAGACGTGAGAGGGAGGGGATATGGGTATATACATATACATATAGCTGATTCACTTTGTTATAAAGCAGAAGCTAACACACCATTGTAAAGCAGTTATACTCCAATAAAGATGTTAAAAATAAATAAATAAATAAAATCTAAAAAAACAAAAAACCTATGGATTATTTCACTAAACTCTAGACATAGGAGATTTGTATCAATAACAGCTACTCTAAATATATGAGTCCCACTTGAGTGCTATATTTGCTTGCTCAGGCAAAGTCATATGCTTTACTGAATTAGAAGAAATTAGAAAAATGTTTTGAAAATATTTAATTATAAGCTTTAAAATATCTTAAAGATAATGCGGTGAGTGAACACATATTGCTTTCAAAGCACAACTCTCCCACCTCTCCCCCACCTCCACAATTACAGTAGAACTAGTCCAGAATAGGTACATAGACAGGAAAATTCAATTCTTCCCTTTAAACTAAGGAAGACAGCCATAAAATATCCAGGAATTTCAGACATGTTTCTTTGATACACTGTAGATTACACCAGATTACAGAAGGGCCTGGTCAATCTATAAATCTGTTAGACCACTGCTAGATCAAAAGTAAATCAGTGAAATCATGGACCTCTTAAACAACACCGAACTTGAAATATCAATAGCTATATTTGGAATGGGTGTGGTTCATAAGGCTGGCTGAGAAAGCTCAATTTAAATCATTTTTTTCACTGTACATCTTTTTAGTCACAGGACAACAGCAGAGTCAGGAACCAGAAAACACTAATGAGTAGAAAACCTAGTGGCCATTATAGTGATTTAGAATGGATTTTTCCCTGAAATAGTGAAGTTATTTTTGATAATTCAATTAACTGCTTGATTTAAAAGTTCCAGTTGGTGAGAAACTAATACTCATTGTAGAAACTAAGACTGAATACAGTATTTGTGGCAATGGGAGTTTTAGACCGCTGCTGTGATGGCAGAAGATATGAAGGAATGCCATCTCTGCTCATTTTTGGTGATTCTGTTATTGACTGCCTTGTGACACTGGGCTTGGACACTGTGCACACAGGCTCTGTACCATTATATCATCTAAACTGGAGCCCTTTTAAGAGAGAAAGTGCATACTGTTAATATTAGACCATGGTAGCAGGCATAACAGGGGCTCCTGAACAGACCAGGTTGTATTTTCACTTTATCTCTCTCTGGCAGTGGTCCCTGTTCTTTGTGTAGGTCAAGACATAGCAGGTACCCTCACAATGAGCAGTCTCCTGAAACACTAAGCTTTTTTGTTCCTTTGAATCTGGCTACATTGGACAAAATATCAAAAATTATTACTTTTTCAAGCATGAAAAATGTGTCACATTGTGTTTGGCACTTTAGAGAATGGATTCACCTAAGAAAGAGACTGCACAAAGATGAATTTACTTCTTAAGGTCTACTTATGACCTGCCTAATGCATACTCTATTTTGAAAACTAGATCTCAGAACTAGCAAATATCCATGAGTCTTTGTTGCTAAAAGGTCTCTAAACCAATTTTAAACATGCAAGTGTGGGGCAGGGGGCAGGGAATGCAGGGAAGATAAGGATGCCCAATTTCTGTAATATAGCTCTACCTTTGAAAATCTCATTTTAGTAACTTTAGGATGAGGTATCTGAAAACAGAAACCAATCGATCAATCGATCAATATTCAAGATAGAAATATGTATTATATATACATATACAATACAGAAATATATATAAAATATATGCATAAAGGTTAAGGAGCAAATTCTTGGCGTTAGTCTCTTAGTTGTATGCAACTCAAACTTTCTCTGGGTAACTGGGAGAAATGTCTCAGGGTTTTTGGAGGCTATGGTAGTTTATAGAACTTGTAAAAGTGCTGCAGAACCAGTCTTGGAAAACAGGGAGGAGATCTACCTTCTAAAGAAAAGAGAAAGGAAAGATCTTGATGTGCAGCTTCATAGGGAGAGGTGGGGGCTTGTGTCCCACTACAAAAGGTGGATTTCCAACCAAATAGGAAGAATGTTGAGTTAGAGAGCTTCCAAACAACAAGGTCTCTACAGAGTCCATACAGGGAATAAAAAACAGGCTAACTGAAAAAAAGCAAGAAAAATTAAGTTGGCCTCAGAATTCTCTGTAACATGTAATAGAAGGGGACTTCCCTGGTGGCTCAGTGGTTAAGAATCCGCCTGCCAATGTAGGGGACACAGGTTTGAGCCCTGGTCTGGGAATATCCCACATGCTGCAGAGCAACTAAGCCCATGCACCACAACTACTGAGCCTGCGCTGTAGAGCCTGCGAGCCACAACTACTGAAGCCGGAGGGCCTAGAGTCCACGTGCCGCAACAAAGAGTAGCCCCTGCTCTCCACAACTAGAGATAGCCCGCACACTGCAATGAAGACCCAACACAGCCCCAAAAATAAATAAATAAATTTGTATTTTAAAAAATCATATAATAGAAGGGAAAATGTATAGAGCTTTTGGATGAAAAGCTTGAGACCTAAGGTTTTCATAAACTCAGCCAAGTTGTTATTCAGAGCAGAAGACCACAGGAATAAATTTTAAAATACAAACCTATCTAGGAAATATATAACACTGCACCCTTGAGAAACAACTGATACTTAAGGAAGTACTCTAGCCTAGCAGGAGATTTTTTTTTTTTTTTTTTTTGCGATACGCGGGCCTCTCACTGTTGTGGCCTCTCCCCTTGCGGAGCACAGGCTCCGGACGCGCAGGCTCAGCAGCCATGGCTCACGGGCCCAGCCTCTCCACGGCATGTGGGATCCTCCTGGACCGAGGCATGAACCTGCGTCCCCTGCATCAGCAGGCAGACTCTCAACCACTGCGCCACCAGGGAAGCCCTAGCAGGAGATTTTAACATAATGAAATGGTACCAGTACTGAAACTTATATTAAGTATCGAATTACCTTCTTAATTATCATAAATGTAGCTTCAACTGTAGTCAAATTGATAGTTTTCTTAAAGACAACACAATAATAACATAATCTAAAATATATCAGATTATAAAAGAAATAAAAGTTGGGAAGCAAGAAGGAAGATGTATACTAATTTATTTTCAGATAAGCATAGATGGGATTTAGTTATTTTTGAAGGAGAAAATAGAGAAATAGATAAGCTTATATATAATATTTTTATTTACATATTTTTTGAAAAAATTAGCTTGATCAATTACTGGAATAAAAACATAATTTTTTTCAAAAAGTAAGAAAATATAAATAAAAGTATAATAAGCAGAGAAAAAAGCTAATTGTAAAAAAAGAATTGGCAAGCATAAATGAAATGTGTTACAAAAGTAAAATTAAATAGGTACTCTGAGATTGGAGGGAAAAAACCAAATTGAACTCTGCTATTTTTTTTTTTTTTTTTTTTTTTTTTTTGCGGTACAGGGGCCTCTCACTGTTGTGGCCTCTCCCGTTGCGGAGCTCAGGCTCCGGATGCGCAGGTAGTCATCCATTTTACACACATCAGTGTATACATGTCAATCCCGATCTCCCAATTCATCACACCACCACCTCCACCCCCCACCACTTTCCCCCCTTGGTGTCCATACGTTTTCTCTCTATTTCTGTGTCTCAGTTTCTGCCCTGCAAAAGGGTTCTTCTGTACCATTTTATAGGTTCCAGGTACATGCATTAATATATGATATTTGTTTTTCTCTTCCTGACTTGCTTCACTCTGTATGACAGTCTCTAGATGCATCCACGTCTCTACAAATGACCCAATTTAGTTCCTTTTTATGGTGGAGTAATATTCCATTGTATATATGTACCACATCTTCTTTATCCATTCATCTGTCGATGGGTATTTAGGTTGCTTCCATGACCTGGCTATTGTAAATAGTGCTGCAATGAACATTGGGGTGCATGTGTTGTTTGGAATTATGGTTTTCTCAGGGTATATGCCCAGTAGTGGGATTGCTGGGTCATATGGTAATTCTATTTTTAGTTTTTAAGGAACCTCCATATTGTTCTCCATAGTTGGTGGAGATTTACATTCCAACCAATAGTGCAAGAGGGTTCCCTTTTCTCGACACCCTCTCCAGCATTTGTTGTTTGTAGATTTTCTCATAATGCCCATTCTAACTGGTGAGAGGTGATACCACATTGTAGTTTTGATTTGCATTTCTCTAATAATTAGTGATGTTGAGCAGCTTTTCATGTGCTTCTTGGCCACCTGTATGACTTCTTTGGAGAAATGTCTATTTAGGGCTTCAGCCCATTTTTGGATTGGGTTGCTTGCCTTTTAAATATTGAGCTGCATGAGCTGCTTATATATTTTGGAGATTAATCCTTTGTCCATTGATTCATTAGCAAACATTTTCTCCCATTCTGAGGGTTGTCTTTTCATCTTGTTCGTGGTTTCCTTTGCTTTGCAAAAGCTTTTAAGTTTCATTAGGTCCCATTTGTTTATTTTTGTTTTTATTTCCATTACCCTAGGAGGTGGATGAAAAAAGATCTTGCTGTGATTTATGTCAAAGAGTGTTCCTCCTATGTTTTCCTCTAAGAGTTTTATAGTGTCCAGTCTTACATTTAGGTCTCTAATCCATTTTGAGTTTATTTTTGTGTATGGTGTTAGCCAATGTTCTAATTTTATTCTTTTACATGAAGCTGTCCAATTTTCCCAGCACCACTTATTGAAGAGACTGTCTTTTCTCCATTGTTTATCTTTGCCTCCTTTGTCATAGATTAATTGACCATAGGTGCGTGGGTTTATCTCTGGGCTTTCTATCCTGTTCCATTGATCTATATTTCTGTTTTTGTGCCAGTACCCTACTGTCTTGATTACTGTAGCTTTGTAGTATAGTCTGAAGTCAGGGAGTCTGATTCCTCCAGGTCCATTTGTTTCCCTCAAGACTGCTTTGGCTATTCGGGGTCTTTTGTGTCTCCATACAAATTTTTAGATTTTTTGTTCTAGTTCTGTAAAAAATGCCATTAGTAATTTGATAGGGATTGCATTGAATCTGTAGATTGCTTTGGGTAGTATGATCATTTTCACAATATTGATTCTTCCAATCCAAGAATATGGTATATCTCTCCATCTGTTGGTATCATCTTTAATTTCTTTCATCAGTGTCTTATAGTTTTCTGCATACAGGTCTTTTGTCTCCTTAGGGAGGCTGATTCCTACGTATTTTATTCTTTTTATTGTAGTGGTAAATGGGAGTGTTTCCTTAATTTCTCTTTCAGGTTTTCCATCATTAGTATATAGGAATGCAAGAGATTTCTGTTCATTAATTTTGTATCCTGCAACTATACCAAATTCCTTGATTAGTTCTAGTAGTTTTCTGGTGCCTTCTTTAGGATTCTCTATGTATAGTATCATGTCATCTGCAAACAGTGAAAGTTTTACTTCTTCTTTTCCATTTTGTATTCCTTTTATTTCTTTTTCTTCTCTGATTGCCATGGCTAGGACTTCCAAATCTATGTTGAATGATAGTGGCGAGAGTGGACATCCTTGTCTTGTTCCTGATCTTAGAGGAAATGCTTTCAGTTTTTCACCATTGAGAATGATGTTTGCTATGGGTTTGTTGTATATGGCCTTTATTATATCGAAGTTGGTTCCCTCTATGCCCACTTTCTGGAAAGTTTTTTTCATAAATGGGTGTTGAATTTGGTCAAAAGCTTTTTCTGCATCTATTGAGATGATCACATGGTTTTATTTTTCACTTTGTTAATATGGTGTATCACATTGATTGATTTGCATATACTGAAGAATCCTTGCATCTCTGGGATAAATCTCACTTGATCATGGTGTGTGATCCTCTTAATGTGTTGTTGGATTCTGTTTGCTAGTATCTTGTTGAGGATAATTGCATGTATATTCATCCATGATATTGGTCTATAATTTTCTTTTTCTGCAGTATCTTTGTCTGGTTTTGATATCAGGGTGATGGTGGCCTCATAGAATGAGTTTGGGAGTGTTCCTTTCTCCACAGTTTTTAGGAAGAGTTTGAGAAGGATGGGTGATACCTCTTCTCTAAATGTTTGATAGAATTCACCTGTGAAGCCATCTGGTACTGAACTTTTGTTTGTTAGAAGATTTTTAATCACAGTTTCAATTTCATTACTTGTGATTGGTCTGTTCATAATTTCTATTTCTTCTTGGTTCAGTCTTGGAAGATTATACCTTTCTAAGAATTTGTCCATTTCTTTCAGAATGTCCATTTTATTGGCATACAGTTGCTTGTAGTGGTCTCTTAGGATGCTTTGTATTTCTGAGGTGTCTGTTGTAACTTCTCCTTTTTCATTTCTAATTTTATTGATTTGAGTCCTCTCCCACTTCTTCTTGATGAGTCTGGCTAATGGTTTTTTAATTTTGTTTATCTTCTCAAAGAACCAGCGTTTAGTGTTATTGATCTTTGCTACTGTGTTCTTTGTTTCTGTTTCATTTATTTCTGCTCCGATCTTTATGATTTCTTTCCTTCTTCTAATTTTCAGTTTTGTTTGTTCTTCTTTCTCTAGTTCCTTTAGGTGTAAAGTTAGATTGTTTATTTGAGATTTTTCTTGTTTCTTGAGGTAGGCTTGTATAGCTGTAAACTTCCCTCTTAGAACTGCTTTTGCTGCATCCCATAGGTTTTGTATCATCGTGTTTTCATTGTCATTTGTCTCTAGGTATTTTTTGAATTCCTCTTTGATTTCTTCAGTGATCTCTTGGTTATTTAGTAATGTACTGTTTACCCTCCATGTGTTTGTGTTTTTTACGTTTTTTTCCCTGTAATTCTAATCTCATAGCATTGTGGTCAAAAAGATGCTTGATATGATTTCAATTTTGTTAACTTTACTGAGGCTTGGTTTGTGTCCCAAGGTGTAATCTGTCCTTGAGAATGTTCCGTGTGCACTTGAGAAGAAAGTGTAATCTGCTGTTTTTGGAAGGAATGTCATATGAATATCAATTAAATCTATCTGGTCTATTGTGCCATTTAAAGCTTGTGTTTCCTTATTAATTTTCTGTTTGGATGATCTTTCCATTGGTGTAAGTGTGGTGTTAAAGTCCCCCACTATTACTGTGTTACTGTCAATATCCTCTTTTATAGCTGTTAGCAGTTGCCTTATGCATTGAGGTGCTCCTATTTTGGGTGCATATATATTTATAATTGTTATATCTTCTTCTGGGGTTGATCCCTTGATCATTATGTAGTGTCTTTCCTTGTCTCTTTAACATTCCTTATTTTAAAGTCTATTATATCTGATATGGGTATTGCTACTCCAGCTTTCTTTTGATTTCTATTTGCATGGAATATCTTTTTCCATCCCCTCACTTTCAGTCTGTATGTGTCCCTAGGTCTGACGTGGGTCTCTTGTAGACAGCATATAGATGGGTCTTGTTTTTGTATCCATTCAGCAAGCCTGTGTCTTTTGGTTGGAGCATTTAATCCATTCATGTTTAAGGTAATTATTGACATGAATGTTCCTATTACCATTTTCTTGATCGTTTTGGGTTTGTTTTTGTAGGTACTTTTCTTCTCTTTTGTTTCCCACTTAGAGAAGTTCCTTTAGCATTTGTTATAGAGCTGGTTTGGTGGTGCTGAATTCTCTTAACTTTTGCTTGTCTGTAAAGCTTTTGATTTCTCCATCGAATCTGAATGAGATCCTTGCTGGGTAGAGTAATCTTGGTTGTAGGTTCTTCCCTTTCATCACTTTAAGTATATCATGCCACTCCCTTCTGGCTTCTAGACTTTCTGCTGAGAAATCAGCTGTTAACCTTATCGGAGTCTCCTTGTATGTTATTTGTCATTTTTCCCTTGCTGTTTTCAATAATTTTTCTTTGTTTTTGATTTTTGCCAGTTTGATTACTATGTGTCTCGGCATGTTTTTCCTTGGGTTTATCCTGCCTTGGACTCTGCTTCCTGGACTTGGGTGGCTATTTCCTTTCCCATGTTAGGGAATATTTTGACTCTAATCTCTGTAAATATTTTCTCTTGTCCTTTCTCTCTCTCTTCTCCTTCTAGGACCCCTATAATGCAAATGTTGTTGCATTTAGTGTTGTCCCAGGGGCCTCTTAGGTTGTCTTCATTTCTTTTCATTCTCTTTTCTTTCTTCTGTTCCACAGCAGTGAAATCCACCATTCTGTCTTCCAGGTTCCTTTTCTGTTCTTCTGCCTCAAGTTATTCTGCTATTGATTCCTTCCAGTGTATTTTTCATTTCAATTATTGTATTGTTCATCCCTGGTTTTTGTTCTTTAATTCTTCTAGATCTTTCTTAATCATTTCTTGCATCTTCTCGATCTTTGCCTCCATTCTTTTTCCAGCATTCTGGATCATCTTCACTATCATTATTCTGAAATCTTTTTCTGGAAGGTGCCTATTTCCACTTCATTTAGTTGTTTTTCTGGGGTTTTATCTTGTTCCTTCATCTGGTACATAGCCCTCTGCCTTTTCATTTTGTCTATCTTTCTGTGAATGTCTCAGAATGCTTTTTAATAAAATGTAACTCAGCCAAGTTTAAAATATAGACAAGTGGGGAGAACAGTATTAATATTAGCAAATCTGTTTTAAGCAAAAGTTAATGTAATAAGAATCATCATTTTATATCAGTGAATGGTGTCATTTTCAACATGAATTAACATCAAAATATATAAAACACATTAAGAAAATAATGACAAAAACATATTATCACTGTAATTGAATATATCTCTGTCATTCCATGGGAGATCAAGCTAGCAGTAAAAAACCAAAAGATAAATGGTTAGAAATTGAGATATATAACAGGAATCTAACTGCAGATACTGAACTCTGTGTCCTAAAAACAGACACTACATCTTTTTTTCAATTAAGCAAATATTTTTTAGAAATCAGTAATATGTTAACTCCCATATATACACCTAAAGAGTAAGTGAGAAATCATACAAGCAATAAAGTGAGAAATGATAGTTTTTAAAAAGCTAACCATTTTTTTTCCGTAAAAGGTAACCTGTCCTAAAATAACTCTTTGTTCAGAACTAAAATCATATATCATTTATATTTTTATGATAACAGGGTCACTTAGCCCAAAAAGTTTTGAAAAACTTATAGGACAATTCATAGCAATACATTGTGCTGTTATCAACAGATTATATGACTATATATTTGGAATCAGAAGAGAATCAAGTGGAAATATTAGAACTAAAATGAGAGACTAGTATAGGAACATGAATCAAATGTTATCCTATATGCCAGTGATATTTAATACAGTATAGGCACAGTCTTTTTATCTTCTATTTCTATTTCAATATTTAAAATCAGTGGAAGTATAGATTTATTATTGTCCTTTTGATTGACTCAAATTTCTAGTAGCTTGTTTCATTTTGTTCTTAGTAATTTTTATAATAAGGTAATATTTTATTGAACTGAATTTAGGTGATCCTAAGGCAATTGGATTGGGGATCTTTTCCTCCAAATGTACTTTGCCTTTTCTTTTTCTATGCACCTAAGAATGCTATCAACTGGGATTCCTTATATTTATCATTACTATTCTTTGCTACTTTTTATTTTATTTTATTTTACAATGTTGTGTTAGTTTCAGGTGTACAGCAAACAGATTTATTTTTATATATATGTATATACACACATATATATATACATATATACATATATGTTTATGTGTATTATTTTTCAGATTATTTTCCCTTATATGTTATTACAAAATATTGAGTACAGTTTCTTGTGCTCTATAGTAGGTCCTTGTTGGTTATCTCTTTTATATATAGTAGTGTGTATATGTTAATCCCAAACTCCTAATTTGTCCCTCCCACTCCCTTTCCCTTTTTTTAACCATAAGTTTGTTTTCTACGTCTGTGTTTTGAATATAAGTTCATTTGTATCTTTTTTTTTTTAGATTCCACATGTAAGTGATATCATATGATATTTGTCTTTGTCTGGCTTACTTCACTTAGTATGATAATCTCCAGGTTGATCCATGTTGCCGTAAATGGCATTATTTCATTCTTTTTAATGACTGAGTAATATTCCACTGTATATATGTACTATATCTTCTTTATCCATTCATGTGTTGATGGACATTTAGATTGCTTCCATGTCTTGACTGTTGTAAATAGTGCTGCAATGAACATTAGGGTTCATGTACCTTTTTGAATTATGTTTTTTTCTGTATATATGCCCAGGAATGGGATTGCAGAATCATGTGGTAGCTCTATTTTTAGATTTTTAAGGAATCTCCATACTGCTCTCCATAGTTGTTGTACCAGTTTTCATTCCCACCATCAGTGTGGGAGGGCTCCTTTTTCTCCACACCCTCTCCAGCATTTATCATTTATAGACTTTGATGATGGCCATTCTGACGGGCATGAGGTGATAACTCATTGTAGTTTTGAGTCTCATTTCTCTAATAATTGGCAATGTTGAGCATCATTTCATGAGACTTTTGGCCTTCTGTATGTGTTCTTTGGAGAAATGTCTATTTATATTTTTTGCTCATTTTTTGATTGGGTTGTTTGGTTTTTTTGATATTGAACTGTATGAGCTGTTTGTATATTTTGGAGATTAATCTCCTATCGGTCTCATAATTTGCAAATGTTTTCTTCCATTCTGTAGGTTGTCTTTTTGTCTATTTATGGTTTCCTTTGCTGTGCAAAAGCTTTTAAGTTTAATTAGGTCCCATTTGGTTCTTTTTTTCATGTTGTTGTTCTTATTTCCATTACTCTAGGAGACAGATCCAAAACGATATTGCTGAGGTTTATGTCAAAGAGTGTTCTGCCTTTGTTTTCCTCTAGGACTTTTATAGTATCTGGCTTCATATTTAGGTCTTTAATCCATTTTGAGTTTATTTTTGTGTATGGTTTTAGAGAATGTTCTAATTTCATTCTTTTATATGTAGCTGTCCAGTTTTCCCCACACCACTTATTGAAGAGGCTGTCTTTTCTCCATTGTATATTCTTGCCTCCTTTGTCGTAGACTAATCGACCATAATGCATGGGTTTATCTCTGGCCTTTCTATCCTGTTCCATTGATCTATATTTTTGCTTTGGTGCCAGTACCATACTATTTTGATTATTGTAGCTTTGTAGTATAGTGTGGAGTCAGGGAGCCTGATTCCTCCAACTCCATTTTTCTTTCTCAAGATTGTTTTGGCTACTCAGTGTCGTTTGTGTGACCATACAATTTTTAAAATTTTAAATCAAATATATATTACCTTTCTAAGTTAAGAAATGAGGAAGAGTTTTTAAAAGGGAAAAAGAAGAGTGGTAGACCATGTATGACTGTGTTTAGGTGCTGGCTTCTTTTCATTGTGGCCAAAAGAAAAGACACCATTGCCAATATATATGCAAAAACATATCTACATTGTTATATCAAATTCTACTTGTAAACTTAATGTTGTAAAAATGTAAGATATACATTTTTATACCCTATCACAATTCATTCAAAGACCACTTCTGTTTCTATTTAACCCAGTATTTTAGACTCTCAATCATTAACCCCTTACTTGATCCTCACTTAAAATAGATGACTTAATATCAAATCTACAGTTATAGGGAAACACACAATATTTGATAAACTTTAGTAAAGGGTAAGTATATTATCAACAGTATTTACTCTTCCAAACATAGGTAACTAAAAATTCAGGAGCATTTCAAGTCATACATGGAAGTGACTATTTTCTTAGAATTTAGTGCTCTTCTTCAAGTTATTTCCTTCCTGTACCTGGAAGGAAATTTTTTTAAGAAAATATATTTATTGTATAGAGAGCTCAAGTAGAGCTATAAATGATTTTACATTAACTAAAAATAGAGTGTATAAAGTAGGCAAATGTGTTGTATAATTCCAATTTGAAATGTGTGATTACGAAAAACTCAGCCCTGATAATAGTGTAAAATTTAAATTGCCCACTGGGTTTTCTGTCATAAATATGAAAGTGCTCCAGTATGGAAAGGTAAAAACAATATTTGATGTGGAAAATCAGAGAACATATTTCTCTAACATGTTTCTCTAACATCACTGATGAAATTGACAGTATTGGGTTTTTGCCATTGCTAATTTATACTGTCTTTTTCAGAAAGGAAAAAAGGAAATGATTTCAGTTTCCTCTTGACTTAAGATCCACAAAGACCCATATGTTGTGATTATTTAATGGATTTCATAAGACACTTTAATCTCTTTTTGTTTCTTTATTATTTATTTGTTGAAGAAACTTAGAAAGTTTTCCTATAGAGTTTCCCTAGCTGTTACTTTTCTGAATTATGTCCAATTCCTTTGATCTCTCAAAGTCCTCTAAATTTGTAGTTGGGTCTAGGGTTTTGTCAGTCAAATGTGATTGTTTCTTTCTGTTGTTGTTTGTTTGTTTGTTTTATGGCAAAGACTACTTTATAAGTGGTTTGTGTTCTTCTAAGAGGAGAAACATATGTCTCTTTTTGTTATGTTAGTGGCCATGGATGTTTGGCTTCATGAATTCATTAGGGGTTGAAAAATTGGTTATAAAGATACACATCTCCTCATCTATTTGCTTATACAGTAGTATAGTTTATATAAGAGAGCTGAATAAAACTTGGTTCTTTCTCTTTATTTATCATTTTTCCAAAAAATAAGTTGTTTTCTTAGAAACTTTAATAAGTTTGTTCTTCGAAATTTTCTTTAATTTTGACTATAATAGATATAATTATTGGCCACAATTTCTCCACCTCTGGTTACCCATGCTTTTTGCAATGTGACTTTAGAGTTTCTCTCAATAAAAGCAAAGTGTATTTTCCATCCCCTTGACTTTGACTCTAACCATGGGATATTAGTAAAAGGAGGCTGAGGAAGATGTGAAAAACCCTAAGCCAACCTGCAACTTAGAGCTAAACTCAGCCAAATCTAGCCTAGATCAATCAACCCCCTCTAACCCACATATATTCAGGAAAGAATAACTAATTATTGTTTTAATTCACTGAGTTTATATATGTTTTTTTGCAGAATTTTTGTGGCAACAAATAAGCTTGCCAGGAGCATTTTTTAATTTTTAATTTTTAGTACCACTAAGGACTTGTGAATTTAAACACATATCATGTGTTTCAATAATTTGCAGTTATTTTCTTGAGTTAAGTTCTAGTTGTCTCCAAGTTGGACATTTGGAGTGCCTTCATATTGATCACTGTGTCATTTTGACATAATCCTAATGGTTTTTGATAATCTAGCACTTAAAAGGACAAATATTGAAAAACGGAGATGGTAATTTTCTATCATCACATGACCAGATACTGTTAATGTCTTAAGGTACAATTCAAAAGTTTTCTGTTTCTAAAAGGGAATTATCTTTCTTATTTTGAACTTTTATTGTATTTCATTATTGATGTCATTTATCAATGTCTGGCTTTTTCATGTGCATGCCTTATCTCACCTCCTAGAATTTAAATTTTTTGAAAGTAAGAATTATTTCCCAGAGCATCAGGTCTAGTGTCTTGCACATAGTGATTTTCAATACATATTTGTTGAATGAATGAAAAATTAATTACTGGAACTGCATCAGTAAAAGGAAAGATGATAATGTTATCTTTATCTGGTAAATAGCTCTTTAAATATCCAAATATGATAAATGTGGTGTTAATGTAGTCAGGACATATTCTGCATCTGTTTGTTGCTTGGATTGTCAGATGCTCATGGCTTATTAATCTTATAGCTTATAAAGCTTGAAAAAGTAAAGTCACTAGTGCATTTGCATACAGGCATACCTCAGAGATATCGTGGGCGGGTTCAGTTCAAAACCACCACAATAAAGCAAATATTGCAATAAAATGAGTCACACAAATTTTCTGGTTTTCCAGTGCATATAAAAGTTATGTTTAGGGCTTCCCTGGTGGCGCAGTGGTTGAGAGTCCGCCTGCCGATGCAGGGGACATGGGTTTGTGACCCGGTTCGGGAAGATCCCACATACCGCGGAGCAGCTGGGCCCGTGAGCCATGGCCACTGAGCCTGCGCGTCCGGAGCCTGTGCTCCACAACGGGAGAGGCCACAACAGTGAGAGACCTGCGTACTGCAAAAAAAAAAAAAAAAAAAAAAAGTTATGTTTACACTATATTGTAGCCTTTTGTGCAATAGCACTATGTCTAAAACTTCAATGTACATGCTGTAATTTAAAAATACTTTATTGCTAAAAAATGCTACCCATCCTCTGAGCCTTCAGTGATTCATAATCCTTTTGCTGGTGAAGGGTTTTGCCTTGATTTTGATGACTGCTGACTGATTGAATGGTTGTTGCAGTGGCAGTTTCTTAAATAAGACAACAATGAAGTTTGCCGCATCAATTGCCTCTTCCTTTCATGAAGAGTTTGTCTGTAGCATGCAGTGCTGTTTGATAGCATTTTACCTACATTAGAACTTCTTTCAAAATTGGAGTTAATCCTCTCAAACCCTGCCACTGCTTTATCAATTAAGTTTATGTAATGTTCTAAATACTTTGTTGTCATTTCAATAATATTAACAGCATCTTCACCAGGAGTAGATTCCATCTCAAGAAACCATTTTCTTTGCTCATCCAAAGAATCAACTCCTCATCCATTAAACTTTTATCATGAGATTGTAACATTCAGTCACCTCCTCAGGCTCCACTTCTAGTTATCTTGCTATTTCCACCACATCTGCAGTGACTTCCTCTACTGAAGTCTTGAACCCCTCAAAGTCATCCATGAGGGTTGGAATCAAGTTCTTCCAAACTCCGATTGATATTGATACTTTGGCCTCTTCCCGTGAATCACAAATATTCTTAATGCGATCTAGAATGGTGAATCCTTTCCAGAAGCTTTTCAATTAACTTTGCACAGATCCATCAGAGGAATAACTGTCTATGGTAGCTATAGCCTTTCAAAATGCATTTCTCAAAAAAATAAGACTTGAAAGTCTACATCATTATTTGATCCATGGACTGCAGAATGAATGTTGTGTTAGCAGGCATGAAAACAATGTGAATCTCATTGTACATCTCCATCAGAGCTCTTGTATGACCAAGTGCTGTGTCAAGGAGCAGTTATATTTTGAATGGAATATTTTTTTCTGAGCAGTAGATCTCAACAGTGGGCTTAAGATCTCAATTGTGTTGTAAAGAGATGCACTGTCATCCAGGCTTTGTTGTTCCATTTATAAAGAACAGACAAAGTAGATTTGGCTTAATTCTCAACGGCACTAGGATTTTTAGAATGGTCAGTGAGCATTGGTTTCCACTTAAAGTCACCTATCATTAGCCCCTAACAAGTGAGTCAGCCTATCGTTTGAAGCATTGAAACCAGGCATTGACTTCTACTCTCTAGCTATGAAGGTCCTAGATGACATCTTTCAATAGAAGGATGTTTTGTTTACATTGAAAATCCATTGTTTAGTGTAGCCACCTTCATTAATCGTCTTAGCTAGATCTTCTTGATAACTTGCTGCAGCTTCTACATCAGCACTTGCTGCTTCACCTTGCACTTTGCTGTTATGGAGGTGTCTTCTTTCCTTAAACCTCATGAAACAACCTCTGCTAGCTTCAAACTTTTCTTCTGCAGCTTCCTCACCTCTCTCAGCTTTCACAGAATGAAGAGAGTTAGGGCTTTGCTCTGGATTAGGCTTTGGTTTAAGGGAATATTGTGGCTGGTTTGATCTTCTATCCAGATCATTAAACTTTCTCCATATCAGGAATAAGGCCTTTTCACTTTTTATCATTCGTGTGTTCACTGGAGTAGTACTTTTAATTTCCTTCAAGAACTTTTCCATTGCAGTCACAACTTGGCTAACTGGTACAAGAGGCCTAGCTTTTGGCCTGTCTCAGCTTTTCACATAGCTTCCTCACTAAGCTTAATCATTTCTACCTTTGATTTAAAGTGAGACACATGCTTTTCACTTGAACACTTAAAAGGTGTTGTAGGGTTATTGACACAATTTTAATATTGTTGTTTCTCAGGGAATAAGGAGGTATGAGGAGAGGGAGAGAGATGAGAGAACTGCCAGTCAGTGGGACAGTCAGAACACACACAACATTTATCTATTAAGTTCACCGTATTATACGGTAACAGTTTGTGGTGCCCCAAAACAATTACAGTAGTAACATCAAAGATCACCAATCACAGATCACCTTAACAATTCAAATAATAATGGGAAAGTCTGAAATATTTCAAGAATTACTAAAATGTGACACAGAGACATGAGTGAGAAAATCCTGTCGGAAAAAATAGTGCCAATAGACTTGCTCAACATAGGGTTGCCATAAACCTTCAATTTGTAAAAAACGCAAATCTGTGTAGCACGATAAAGCAAAGCTTAATAAAACAAGGTATCCCTGTATTTCTTAAAATCATTATTTCTTACGTTTCTCCTACTGAATAATTCATAAAATAAACAAAGTTAATTTTAAAGTATAAATACCAAGAAAGGATAAAATATGTCTACATTAAAAAGAATAGAAAATAGAAATATAATTTGAAAATCAAAAACATATGTAATCTCAGAATGGGAGAAAATATTTACAAATGAAGCAACTGACAAAGAATTAATCTCCAAAACATACAAGCAACTCATGCAGCTCAATATCAAAAAAACAAACAACCCAATCCATAAATGGGCAGAAGACCTAAATAGACATTTCTCCAAAGAAGTTATACAGATTGCCAACAAATACATGAAAGAATGCTCAACATCATTAATCATTAGAGAAATGCAAATCAAAACTACAATGAGATATCATCTCACACTGTTCAGAATGGCCATCATCAAAAAATCTAGAAACAATAAATGCTGGAGCGGGTGTGGAGAAAAGGGAACCCTCTTGCACTGTTGGTGGGAATGTAAATTGATACAGCCACGTTGGAGAACAGTATGGAGGTTCCTTAAAAAACTAAAAAATAGAACTACCATATGACCCAGCAATCCCACTACTGGGCATATACCCTCAGAAAACCATAATACAAAAAGAGTCATGTACCACAGTGTTCATTGCAGCTCTATTTACAATAGCCAGGACAGGGAAGCAACCTAAGTGTCCATCAACAGATGAATGGATAAAGAAGATGTGGCACATATATACAATGGAATATTACTCAGCCATAAAAAGGAATGAAACTGAGTTATTTGTAGTGAGGTGGATGGACCTAGAGACTGTCATACCGAGTGAAGTAAGTCAGAAAGAGAAAAACAAATACTGTATGCTAACACATACATATGGAATCTAAAAAAAGAAAAAAGAAAAAAAGAAAACGCTCCGAAGAACCTAGCGGCAAGATGGGAATAAAGATGCAGACCTACCAGAGAATGGACTTGAGGATACAGGAGGGGGAAGGGTAATCTGGGACAAAGTGAGAAAGTGACATGGACATATATACACTACCAAACGTAAAATAGATAGCTAGTGGGAAGCAGCCACATAGCACAGGGAGCTTAGCTCGGTGCTTTGTGACCACCTAGAGGGGTGGCATAGGGAGTGTGGGAGGGAGGGAGATGCAAAAGGGAAGAGATATGGGGACATATGTATATGTATAACAGATTCACTTTGTTATAAAGCAGAAACTGGCACCATTGTAAAGCAATTATACTCTAATAAAGATATTTTAAAAAACATATGTAATATTCATTAGTTGCAGGTGAACATTACATATAATTGAATCTCATTTATTCAGTCAACAAACACTTGTGCAGATGTTGGGCTGCACCCCACAGTCCTGCAAGGCCTATACTTTCCTAGCTTCAAGACCAAATAAAGAGCCTGGAGTCAGCATCAGAGACATCAATGGTGTAATGGATAGGGGGAGCTTACAGGTCTGAAGCAAGGTTCTGGGGCGACACCCCACCATGTGAGGTGATGGTGGGTGGGGCAGGACATGGCAGCAGTCTTTGCTCCCAGGGGGAAGGGGAGATTACCAGATATAGAGGGAATTGATGGTAAGTTGTCTCATTGGCTACTGGGGAAACTAGCAGAGGGGCATGCCCCTCACTGCCCTTTGATAAGAACAGTCACTAGCTGGGGCCTGGGGCAAGTATGTAGGAAGGTCAGTCATGAGAGCAGGTGTAGGTGACAGACACTGGTCCAGCAGGGGATGTACAGAGAGCAAAGGAGCAGCCATCTTGGGTGGCCTGATCTAACAGTGGGACTGGCATACGTAGAAAGAAATGATGAATAAAGAAAACACTTCCCTTGAAGAATTCTCATCATTAAGTTAGAAGATAGAAATATAAAAACCTAAGTACAATATTATGAATTAAGTAAGTTCTGTAAAGAGATGACTGAAAAGTGAAAGGAAATACTGAGAAGGACAGAGGCTACTGAAAATAGGCTGTGGGGTGGTCAAGAAATTTCGAAGAAGAGGTGGCATTTGAGCTGATTGTTAAAGTATACATGTTATTGATAAGTATCTGTGTGGAGAAAGGCAGTGAAAGGTATTGCAGATGCAGAGAGCAGAATTACAAATTTATGGAAGTATGAGGAAGTATGAAAGATTTAGGGAATGGGATATAATTTTGTAGGGTTGAAGTATAGATTATGAATGAATATTTTGCAGTAGTTGGAAGGTTTGCTCCTCAAGAAAGTGACTTAGAATGGCATCAGAAGAGAGACTATAAAAGAGTTTGTCAATGTTAGGCTTTATCTTTGAGGCAATGGAAAACAGCTGGAGGATTTTAGGTAGCAACTAACATAATGAAATTTGTATTTAAGCCAATAGTTCCAGTTAGTGTTACAATTGACAGTGAAAAATACAAGAACGTATTTAATCCTATTTTTTGGCCCGTGTCTTAATAAATTGTTTTTCGATAACACCTTCATCCACACTGGAAAACAGAAATGAAATAAATTGCAAAACATTCGATTACTGAGAGCAAAGGCTAAATTAGAGTGTTCCTTTTTGTTGTTGAAAGGTTTTTAATTAGGATTTTCTAGTCAGGGCCAGGAAATAATTTCTATGTTCTTTGATTCTAATAATGTTGTTATATCGCTCCATTTCAAAGGTTATATAATAAAAGAAAAAGTCCATGGAATATTTTTGTTTGTGGAGCATTATAAGGAAAATCAAAACTCTTTTATCTATGAGGATGTTATGAGCAGTGCAAGAAGTGTATCATTATTATTAAGTGTATGTGTCAGTCACCTTTCTGGGCTGCATTTATGAACATGAGTTCATTGATTTTCTTTTAACCCTTTGAAATGTGTAGATGTGGAATTTGAGGTCAAGAGAAGTTAAGTACCTTCCCTCAGTTCATCACAATAATATTGGCACAGCCGTTTGAATTTTTTTTTTTTTCTTTTTTGTGGTACGCGGGCCTCTCCCTGTTGTGGCCTCTCCCGTTGCGGAGCACAGGCTCCGGACGCGCAGGCTCAGCGGCCATGGCTCACGGGACTAGCCGCTCCGCGGCGGCGTGTGGAATCTTCCCGGACCAGGGCACGAACCCATTTCCGCTTCATCGGCAGGCGGATTCTCAACCACTGCACCACTAGGGAAGCCCCGTTTGACTTTTTAAAAATATCAATAAATAAGCTTTAACTAACATTTATTTTTAAGACCTTCTATTAGCAAATTTGGTCTACTACATATAAATGCAGCTAAAAAGTTTGTAATTGCAGGGCTTCCCTGGTGGCGCAGTGGTTGAGACTCCTCCTGCTGATGCAGGGGACGCCAGTTTGTGCCCCGGTCCGGGAAAATACCACATGCCGCAGAGCAGCTGAGCCCGTGAGCCATGGCCACTGAGCCTGTGCGTCCAGAGCCTATGGTCCGCAACGGGAGAGGCCACAACAGTGAGAGGCCCGTGTACCGCAACAACAACAACAAAAATTCTATCACATTAGTAAATTTTTTTCTGTTAGTAATATTTTTTTCTTCTTTGAATAAGTTCGACCATCTTAAAAATTTAAGTCATGTGCTTTACCTTTCTCATCCTTCTTGTAGTCCCTTTTTTTCCCATCCTTCTTTAATGTGTTTGCTTTCATATTTTCACTAAGCTATTCATATTTCACTAAAGTAATCTAGAAAAATAAGGAGAAAATCTATAGGAACAAAAAAGAAAGTCTTTCATGGATTACGTGAATCAAACTACTGGATGTAATATACCAAAGGAAAATTACCTGAAACAACTTATGAGGAGCAATGTTTTATTAAAATCACCACTTTATTTCTCTAATTTGTGGATCTTTTGATTTTTCAAAGATTTTGGCAATAATTTCTATGTTACTATAAGAAGTACCTAATTACAAACAAGAAAGGAAATTTTTTCTAACCTAAAGATATACCTGGAAACCACAATTAAATGAGATTAGAAGTTATATAATCACAGATTCAGAAATCTCAGATTTACAAAAAACAAACAAACAGAAAGCACAATGGCATTGCTAGTAATGAGCTGTGAAGCTAAAAGAAACATTTCTAAATTATTATCTTGAAAACATATACATTAATCAACATTACCAAGGAAAAGACTGAGATATCTTTCCAATACCCAAGAGAAAATGATATGACAGGACTGTTATACAAAAAGATGTGATCTAAGTATATATGCAGTCAAAAACATAGGGGGGAAGTATTATAGAAGTATATCAGATACTTTAATTAAAATATTAGGTTATATTTTGGACTTTATAAAATTTGTGGTATCGGACATCTTTTGAAAGTGTATACTTTGTTGGATATTTTCTCACTGTAAATAAACATTTACTTCAGTTCCTATTTTATATTGCAATTATTTATTTTTGTTTGTTTTCTTAAAGACAACCCCTGAAACTGCAAAATCTTCAGGTCCCACAAAGCCAGGAGCCATCCTTGGATTGAATTTACTTTATCTCAAATGCCATTCCATCATATGATTGCTGAAATTTTTTTATGTTTAACTCAAACTTGTCAACCTATCTATGTCTTTTGGTATAGACCAAAGCTCAATCCTCAAAAACCAAAAAGAACAGCCTTAATTTTATTTTCCAAACTAGACCTATCGTTCTCCTTATTCTCTGTCTTATTTTGGCTGGACAGTATCCTCTGTTTCCTCAACTACTTTTTATACGGAAATAGTAAACTTGTCTCTCTTTTCTGTCTATGCTTCCTGTTACTCTTAAAGTGTTGCTAAGCTCATAATAAGCAAGATATGATATGATGAATTATAATAAAGTCATAAAATACTGTTATAATACAATAGTATTTCTGCTATCCCATTCTAGATACTATTCATAACATAAGTGAAAAAAATCAACTTTTGTTGGTAAGAGATATCCTCACAAATAACTTTTCTCCAGGGTTAAATTGACTAAGCAATATCCTTTTTTGAAAATAATCTTATTCTTATTTAATCAGGAATAAATCCACCATTATATACTATTCAATTTTCCATTAAAAAATCTTCTAAAATTCAGATATACTATGCCTGCTAAATTTCTCTGCTCTGCAAAAGATAAAACCCTTTTTAAGAGGAAACTCTTAATTCTATATAGCTTATCTTATTGAAGTCATTTTTATTTTCAATAATCTTTTTTTTCGAAGTGCTCACAAAATACATTTTAATAATATAATACGTAACTTTAGGAATGTCATTGTTCACATTTTTTGGCATTTAACAAATTTGCTTTCTCCATCATTTGAATATCAAAAATGACATTGCTGGGATACACTCCTCCATGGATCTCTCCTGTTCCTGCACATATTGCTAAGGCTGGGTATGTAAGAATGTAAAGTCCTAACTGCTTTTACTTAGATAATTTTTCAGGATTGTGTTTGCAGAATGCAACTTTTAAGGATGAAGTAATGTCTTCTTATGGGACAAAGAGCAGGCTTGCTTGCAGGTGCCATAAAGTATCAATAGTAGGTTTCTTAGACTCAGTGTTCCTCTCATGTAGACTATCTCACTGTATGCACAGGTATCTATGTAGACCCATCTGCACCACCCCTGTTGGAAATGGGGCTTGGAAAACTGACACTAACTTGCATCTGGATATACCTTTTGCTATTAGCAATCAAGTCTTTTGTCTCTGAGCTAGGAAACTCATGTCTGGCACCATGTAGGACACTACGGCAGGCTAAATTACAGTTTGTGAGTAGATTAAATCTCAGACTCTTTAATGTTTGTGACAGATATTTTTCCTCATATTATGTTTTTCTTTATCCGTATTTCACAATTTGTCAAAAAGATTAATAATGGCAATTGGTAGGCTTCTGGTAAAAATGGCCATGTTAGCCAATACTTTCTGTTTTTCTGGGAATCATCCATATTGAATCATATATATTGAACATGTTTATTTTGATAACTGTTTTTACTTATTAAGTCAAGGGGAAAAACCACCTAAAGTTTGAAAATATATTCTCTTGGCGCTACTGTGGTGAAAATAGGCACTCTCATGACTTGCTCATGCAACTTCAGTTAGTGCAGCCCCTATGGAGGGCAATTGGGCAGCGTTTAACAAAATTATAAATGTGCTTATCATACGACCAATTTCACTTTGGGGAATTTATCCTTAATATATATTTGTACATGTGTGAAACAACATATATATATATATATATATATATATATATATATATATATATATATATATATATAAGTTTATTTATTACAGTGTTACATGGCATAGCAAAAGATCAGAAATAACCTAGATGCCCATCAGTAGAGGACTGTTTAAATAAATCATCGTGCATCCATGATTTATTTAACCTCTGTTTTAAAAAAGGCAATGTAGTCAAATGACGAAATACAGAACAATTAAAGCTTTAAAGGAATTATGGTTACAAATTAAAATATATTAAAATACATAAAAATCAGGAGTTCAAACTGACAAAAAAAAATACCCCCATCAGTCTCTATTGCAGGATGCTGGAACACTAATTCATTACTTCAAAAAAATGATAAATATCCTGTTTTTCCTGTAGGTATCTTACAGTACCCAAAAAGTTGGTGAACAAAATGTTATCAAAAGAATTACAGCAAATTAAAGCAAGAGGGATGATAGAATTATAAAAGCATCATTTTGCAATTCCTTATGAAAAAAGAATCTAAGCAACAATCATCAGTGGCTGCTAAAAGCATCAGGGAATCATTGAGGGAGAATTTTATGCTGAATGAACCAGGCTGATAATGCCTAGACCCACTGATTAATCACTACAGTTGAACTATCCCATGATATGTGCATCCTGCTGAGATGCATTAGGAAGAAGATAGAATCACTTATGAAGGATGCTTATAAGTAATTACACCTAAATCTAATAAAGTACCTGACTCTAATAAGACCTCTAGTTCTAACTATCCCGTTTTTTCTAAAGATTTTTTCTTGATGTGGAACATATTTAAAGTCTTTATTGAATTTGTTACAATACTGCTTCTGTTTTTATGTTTTGGTTTTTTGGCCATGAGGCATGTGGGATCTTAGCTTCCCGACCAGGGATGGAACCCGCATTCCCTGCATTGGAAGGGGAAGTCTTAACCACCGGACCAACAGGGAAGTCCCCTAACTATAGGAAGTATAATGGGAAGAGGACTATGTTAAATACTAGGAGGATACAGCCAATTAAATCTGAATGTGGAAACAAGTCTGAATGTAGGAACTTCTACATGACAAATGATCCTTAGATTAAAAAAATAATAATAATAAAGGCCAGGGGGAAAAAGGAGAGAGAAATGTTATAGATTAAAAGAGACTTTAAGAGACATGTCAACCACATGCAATGTATAGATTTGTTTGAATAGCAATTCAAATAAACCAATTGTAAAAAAATAATTTTGAGCAAAATTGAGGAGGGACTTGAACATGATCTGAGTTTTAGATTATATAAATGAGTCATTTATTTAGCTGGGTTTGATAGTGGCATTGGGTTTATGCAAATAAATAATATTTTTAGCTATTAGAAATACAGTCAACACTAGAATAATTTGGGGGTTAAGGACACTGACACTTTGTGCAGCTGAAAATCTGTATATAACTTATAGTCGGCCCTCCTTATACAAGGGTCCTCTGTATCCAAGTTTCCCTATCCCATGGATTCAGCCAACCTCGGATCCTTTAGTACTGTAGTATCTACTATTGAAAAAAAAGATCCATGTATAAGTGGACTCTCACAGTTCAAATCCATATTGTTCAGTAGTCAACTGTACATATCAAAGTATTCATTGATGAGGTAAAATATCTGAGATTTGTTTTAAAATATCCCAAGAAAAAATAAAAATGGGGAATAGATGAAGCAAGAGTGGCAGAATATTGATAATTATTGCTGAAACTTATACTATTCTTTCTACCTTTATTTGTTTCAAGAGTTTCCATAATAAAAAATGAAAATAGAAAATTATAAAAAATCTCTTTATGCATGGATGTGGAAAGATTACCAAAACACAACAAAGTTGGGAGATACCAAGTTGGAAAATAAAGTGTATACTATGCTACTATTTGTATACAAAAAAGAGAAAGAGGAATAAAACTGTAGATTCATATTCATGTAGTGATACATAGGGAAGCTATGGAAGGTTACATAAGAAGCTAATACTAGAAGTGGTTAGCAACAAAATAGGGGAAGGTGGGAACTTAAACACAGTATGACTTTTACTTACACCACACAAATATGTAAAAGTAAACAATGAGTTGTTAATATATACAGTTGTGAAAACTTAAAACTAAACATAATCATTAACTTGAAATTGAAGTACTACATTTAATTATGTACCTTTGTACATTCCAATATCTTAACTATGTTCATGTAATATCTATTCAAATATAAGAAAACTGTATAGAAAAATGGCAATTTAGAGTTATATTCTTCATGTTTTCTCAATCATTTTGGATCCATTTAATCAAGACCAGGGTGCTGTACTTAATATCCCTGCTCTCTGAGTTTAGTAGAACTTCCTTTTCACCTAGTTGAGAATTTTATAAAATTCTAAAAAGATTATTTAGTCATCATACTAACAGTCTTAAAAAATACAAATAAAAATATTTTTAAGAGATAACTTCTCCTTTTTAACCGAAGTTGTTACAACTCCCTCTTACCAGTATTTATTCTTCACTCATTCAACACAGTTGACTGAGTTTATACTTCAGTGAGTTTCTACTTTATACTATCGTTTGGTAATATAAAAATTAACCAGACTAGATTTTTGCCCTCAATTTAATTTGGGGGACAGATGTGAACAAATTATTATAATACAAGTAGAAATAGAGAAACAAAGTGAGAGTTGAGTAATCTGGCTTCCTTCTCATGGCTATATTAAGATTATACCATAATCTCCGCATAATAATCCACACTTAAGGGACTTTGTCTATCTAGATTTGAACTTTCCTGTCATTATCCTGACCTACTAAGCCATATGTTCATTCTGTAGGTCTCCTCATCTCTGTCTTTATATGTCCTTGTAAGACTTGCTGGTCAACTCCAATGGTTCTTAAAGCTACAGCTCTCTTCTTCCTTACTGGAATTGTGACTTCTTTTTTGAATGCCTCTCTTTTGATTATTTTTCTTTTAGAGACTCAAACTACGAGATCATATCCAACATTCTTTCAATTTTTGAAATTTAACTTCCCATAATCTGGCCTATTAGTCTGGCTATGCCTAGATTTCCCTCATTATCACAGATTCTTAAATAGCTAACTGTAATTCTCCAATGTCCTATTATTTCCAATTCATCAATTGGCTCTCCTGTGATGGTAAAGTTAGGACAATAGCAGTAAAACTTCTTGTCACTTGCTCTTCCTTCTCAGGGGAAAAATCGACATTAAGTCATCAATTAAAGTGAAAAAATTTATCTGCTACCCTGCTTTTGCACTGAATCATCCAGAAACTGTCTACCTAGCTAAAATGTCCACCATTACTATATCTTATCTCTGATTCAGTTTTGTCATCTCTAATATGATCTTGCCAGTTATTTTCTTTTTGCCTTTATTTTCACCAGAGTTTTTCAGTAGATGTCTGCTCTCAAGTACATGGATTTTCATGCAAATGTATGACATGAAATGCTATTCATTGTTCTCTTCTAAGCTTCCCCCCTGAATATATTATACCAACACTTCCAAGATTTTGAAGTATGGTTTTCAACATAAAACATATCATAAGGAAAAAAGCAGTTCTAGAATAAGGAATAATGACCCTCAATTCGATCCTCTTCCCTATCTACTGGGCAGACCTCAGTGAGCATGAGAATCAGCAGGGGACCTTGGTAAAATGCAGATTTTGATTCAGTAGGTCTGGGAGGGGCTGAAATTCTGCATCTCTAACAAGCTCCAGGGTGATAATAATTTTGGTTCGTGGATCTCTCTTTGTGTAGCAAAGCTCCCCCTCTTTAAAAGCATATACTAATACAAGGAGCCCTAAATTAACATAAAGACTATTCATGTGAAAATATAGATGAATATACTAACTATAACATTATTTTTATATTTGTTAAAGACAAATTTGTCTGCCATCTTAGTACACACTTTTAATGTGAAACTATTAGTATTTAGTCAATAGATCAAAAAGTCACTTATAGCCAGAAACCCCAGAAATAATACCTGGATATCTTAAGTATTTCATTGTAGCTTTAAACTTATGAACACACATTCAGACACAATCTTTCCACATAGAAAAACTCAAAGTTTTTCTTTTGAGTACATTAGTTAATTGGAGTCTTCCTTCCTCATTCTTACCCTACTACAGCCCAAGGTATAAATTAAATATGTAATATCAGTCTCCTTAAAGGGGTGTAAGAACACTCCTAAAATAAATTGAATGCAAATCGGTCCAGACATTCAACATTTAAGCACTTTTATCATTACCTTACAACTAATCCAGTAGTAACAATTTTTAGTAATTATCTGTTGAGATTTACATATAAACAGTGAGTCTCTTTCACCTTCTTTTATTTATTGCTTTACCATTTCTTGTCCACTGCTAGTCCAGTCACACTTCCCATTTCAGGGAAGAAGCAGATGGATCCGTATTACGAAAAAAAGGAGAACAGTCCAAGATCGCCAGACTTCTGAGAAAAACCTATAGAATAAAATAAACAAAAGAATATTTAAACAGAGAAGAAACAGATTTTTCAGGAAATATGAAAATAGTAAGCTAGATAGGTAGATATAAAAAGATCTAGATACATCACCAGAGAAAATCAAGAATATATTGTTTCTAAGAAACAAGTATATAATTCTAAAAAAGGGAAGATTACAGGAAAAAAGCTCTTTGAAATTTAAAATATGATTGTATGTTTTAAAAATCTGTAAAAATACTGGAGGATAAAATTTGATGAAATTTTTCAAAGCAAAGAGCAAAACTACAAAGAGGTAAAAAATATAAAAGGAAAGATGAAACACAGAACAATTTAATAAAATATCAGACCTAGGGCTTCCCTGGTGGCGCAGTGGTTGAGAGTCCTCCTGCCGATGCAGGGGACACGGGTTCGTGCCCCGGTCTGGGAGGGACCCACATGCCGCGGAGCAGCTGGGCCCGTGAGCCATGGCCGCTGAGCCTGTGCGTCCAGAGCTTGTGCTCCACAACAGGAGAGGCCACAGCGGTGAGGGGCCCGCGTACCTCAAAAAAAAAAAAAAAAAAAAAAAAAATCAGACCTATAGAAAGAAGGTCAAAAACTAAATAGTAAAACAAAAGAAAGAACATTGTAGAAGTTAATTTCCCAGAGCCAAAGAGAGGAAATATGTTCAGAATAAAAGGACCCATGAAATGTTGAGCAGAATGAATGATGTAATAATAACAGTAATAACTAGTTTTCTTTAGCTTTCTATTATGTGCCATTTTCTGAGCCAAGTATTTATTCGTCTTTTAAAGTTTAGAAAACTGAGGCTTATAGAAGTTAAATCATTTGATCAATGTTACATTATTAGTGCCTAATGGATTCAGATGTCAGTCTAAACCTCATGCTCTTCAATACCGCAGAAATAGGTCATATTTTACTGCCTCCTAATCTTACCTACTTGGGTAGATTGTCCAATCAACTGTAATTTTACACATTCACTTGTCTCCACTGAAGACTAAAACATTCATGTTGGTTTAAGCACATCACTGTTTTCTTTTTCTGTGAAAATGAGTTCTTTCACAGGACCCTCTTTAGTCCACACACAAGCTGGTCATAAACAGCTCACGAGATATCACCACATAAACTAAATTCAATATAGACTCAAAATTTGAATACTTTTCTCTTTTCCTTTTGATTGATACCTATGACAATTATAGCATTTATTAGGTATAGTGTTAAAATCTTCGCAGAAATTGTTAAAGTCCGTATTATTGCTAGTCAGTTAATATAAATCAGTAAAGAATGCCATTTCCCCTACTCTGACACCTTGACTCTAATAACTAGGAGAGAGTTATCCCCCACTGATGTTGATGATCCCAGCTCTGTGACTGCCCCCCCTTGCAGACCTGCAGAAGAGATTCAACACAGAACTCCTTGGAGATGCTGGTGCCTCTCTCCTCAGTGCATTCCCAATGATCATGGTGAATGTCACGTCCTCTGGGCCTTCCTGTGGAACATAATACCCTGTTGGGTCTTCTGACCTCATTTTTTTTTTTTTTTGTGGTACGCGGGCCTCTCACTGTTGTGGCCTCTACCGTTGCGGAGCACAGGCTCTGTCCGGACGCGCAGGCTCAGCGGCCATGGCTCACGGACCCAGCCGCTCTGCGGCATGTGGGATCCTCCCGGACCGGGGCACGAACCCGTGTCCCCTGCATCGGCAGGCAGACTCTCAACCACTGTGCCACCAGGGAAGCCCCCTGACCTCACATATTTATTCTAACAATCCCCTCACCTCTTTGCTTATTCCTCTACCATCTTCCAGTGCAACTCAGGCATTTCCGCTTTGCTCAGCCTAGGGCATAGCTTCTTCAGGCCTGTAAGAGCTACTCTAGCAGCAAGTTTGCCTCACCACCTACAGTAATGGCAGGGTGTTAAATCCTGTGTCCCCCCCAGCCCCCCATAATTGCCCCCAAGTGAGTGAATTCTTGATTGCCTCACCTTACATCTTATCCCATGGATTAGACACATCCAAAATTCAATCTCAGATTTACTCTCCTTGCTCCTTTCAGTGCTTGCTAACTAATGCTCACATCTCCTTCAGTGGGTTCTCTTTCCTCTCTTAAGCACACCCTCACCTGGATGATGTTGGGATTTAACTCTAGTTATCAGCCTGGCAACCAGGGGAGGAAATTGGCACAGCTCCTCAAGGACACACTTGTTGCCATGAGAGGGAGAAACCTCTACAGCATCTTCTAGCACAGCAGATGTCCTACATCTTACTAAGAAGGAGAGAGTCTGCTCTGCAAGTTCTCATGGTTCAGGGGGTTCTGCAGTGCCAGCATCCTCAAAGGCATCCATCCAGATGTCCCCATCCCATAATTTAGAGTCCCATCTTTTCCCAACCAGAGCCTTGGACTCAGCAAAAAGGACCTGGTTTTCTGAACATTTGGACATTTCTGGAGCTCTTTGAATATAAATATCAAGTCATGAGTTACTGCCTCAGCTCAGTCCACAATTCCACTGCAGGAGACAAAACACTTTGTGTAAGCTACCAAAGAGAACCTCTGGCGCTCACACTTAGCCTTTTACTGCTTGCTAACATCCCTCAGTTTCTCATTACCCCCCTGGCAAGAAGTCGATTCAGGGTAGCAATAACCAGCCAGCTCTGAGGTCCTTGTAGGAATCATTGCCCCCATATTTCTAAAACGCCTGAATTTTTTTTTAACTAATCAGAAAAGTCCTTTTTTTTTTCTTTTTAACATCTTTGTTGGAGTATAATTGCTTTACAATGGTGTGTTAGTTTCTGCTTTATAACAAAGTAAATCAGCTATACATATACATGTATCCCCATATCTCTTCCCTTTTGCGTTTCCCTCCCTCCCAGCCTATCCCACCCCTCTAGGTGGTCACAAAGCACCGAGCTGATCTCCCTGTGCTATGTGGTTGCTTCCCACTAGCTATCTACTTTACATTTGGTACTGTATATATGTCCATGCCACTCTCTCACTTCGTCCTATTTTTTTAATTGAAATATAATTGATTTTTAATACTATATTGGTTTCAGGTGTACAACATAGTGATTCAATGTTTTTATACATTATACTCCATTTAAAATTATTATAAGATATTGGCTATGTTTCCTGTGCTGTACACTATATCCTTGTAGCTTATTTATTTTATACATAGTATTGTAGTCTGTGCCTCTTAATCCTTTGCCCCATCTTGCCCCTCCCTCCTTCTCTCTCCTCACTGGCAACCACTAGTTTGTTCTCTGTATCTCTGAGTCTGTTTCTGTTTTGTTATATTCATTTGTTTGTTTTTTTAAAATCCACATATAAGTGATAACATACAGTATATGTCTTTCTCTGAATTATTTCACTAAGCATAATACTCTCTAGGTCCAACCATGTTATTGCAAATGGCAGAATTTCATTCTTTTTTATGGCTGAGTAATATTCTGTTGTGTATATATACCACATCTTCTTTATTCATTCATTTGCTGATGTACACTTAGTTTTCTTCCATATCATGTCTATCGTAAATAGTGCTGCTATGAACATTGAGGTTCATGTATCTTTTTGAATTAGTGTTTCTGTTTCTTTGTGTATATACCCAGGAGTGGGATTGCTGAATCGTATGGTAGTCCTATTTTTAGTTTTTTGAGGAACCTCCATACTGTTTTCCACAATGACTGCACCAATTTACATTCTCACCAGCAGTATACTAGGGTTTCCTTTCCTCCACATCCTCGCCAAGTGTATTTGTAGAGTTTTTGATGATAGCCATTCTGAGAGGTGTGAGGTGATATCTCCTTTTGGTTTAGATTTGCATTTCTCTAATAATTAGCAATGTTTAGCATTTTTTCATGTGCCTTTTGGTCATCTGTATGTCCTTTTTGGGAAAATGTCTATTAAGGTCTTATGCCCATTTTTTAATCGGGTTTGTTTTTTTGGTATTGAGTTGTATGAACTGTTTACGTATTTTGGATATTAACCCCTTATCAGTCATATCATTTGAAATATAAAATGTCTCAATCTTTGCACCTGCATGGGGCTTCCCCTGTACCAGGACATTTTCCCAGGTTACCTCCAGTGAAATCTTCAGCAATTAGGGCACCACCTTTGCCAGGGGCTATCTTTACCCAAATACCACTCAGGATAGTATACTCTTCGCTCACCAAGCAGCAAGTAAACCAGTCCCCAAACCACATGTTCATTGGCCCACTCTTGGCACCACCTGTGTTAATTCAGGTTTCCCAAGGAGCTGTCTCCAAAACAAGATTAGTCATGAAAGAGAGATTGGGTGGAGGGAGGGGGGCAATTATGAAAGATAAAAAGGAAAAAGAAGAAATATAGAGAGAAACCATTCAGTCCATGATAAGAGGTCTGACCTGAAAAAAAAAAAAAGAAAAAGAAAAGGTGGGAGAGAGGAAGGAGGACTTGGAAGGAAGATTCTCAGACTTCAGCACAATTCTAAGAAAGCTTCATCAGGTGAAGAGGAATGGAACCAAAGGCATCCATTAGAAGAGTCCCCTATCCCACAGGAATGGCCTGTACATGTACCCCACAGCTCTCAGGTTTTGGCCCAAAACAGGCCAAAAGAAGCATAGCCTCTACGTGAATGGAGTGAGTCCAACTGGGGCTGTCAGTCAACTATGCTCCCCGCAGCAGGAGACCTGAGCAGTGCATTTTCTTGGCCAGAGACCTGAAGTACCATTTCCCCACCACTTGCTGACATTTTCTGTTCATTCAAATTTAGCTTGTGTTTATTTCCACTAGGAAAACTTTCCTCTCCTCTTCCCTTCTCTTTCTTTTGCATAAAATGCAAAACTTTAATCCATTCCCCAGGATCCCAGGGTACACCAAATGTCTGCTTGCTTTGATCTTTGATGTGAGCATCTGGAAGGCAGGGATTTTTTTCTTTTTTAATTTCTGAGTTTTTACTGCCTCACACAATTCATCTGGAAGGCAGGGATTTTTTTCTTTTTTAATTTCTGAGTTTTTACTGCCTCACACAATTCTTAGGATGTGGCAAATGCTGAACAAGTGTTTGCTGAATGAACAAATGCATGCGCAAGAGACCAAAGGAGGTCTACTCAGGTTAGAGGTTCAAAAACTTGTATGCAACAGCGATGAAAGAGTCTATAATACCTCTCTGTAAATAGTGAAATATTTTCAACTTCCTGGCCTGGTTTGGAGACTTAAAACTTTGAAGTGATTTAAGAAGTAAATGACTCAAGGTACCATTCAGTCTCTGCTGTTATCAAAATCTGAATGTCAACCTATTTGAAAAAAAAAGTTGTGCTTTAAACTAATAGCAAGATGTGCATTCTGATTACAAGAAATAGTGACCCCGATAATAATACCGTGAAAGAGAAAGGTTAGCAGGTGAAATAAGTCACCACAAAGAGGGTAAGGAAATGGATAATGTTACTAAAAAGGATGAGAATTTAGGAGAAATATAAATATAGAGCAACTTGACCTCATTGCTACAAATCTAATCTCTGGGGCAGTGTAGTTGTCAAGAATTTGGTCTTCATTAAAGAAAAAAATTCAATGTGAAAAAGAATAAGGAAAAAAGAAACAAATGTCAAACATGCTCAATTAGCCAGCTAGAGTTAAGACCTAGAGTCTTGAATTTAAACTCAGATTTGCAGTGTTTGTATTCATTTTTTTACTGAGAAGTGGCAATATGGTCAGAAGATTTCCCATTGATTAAAGCAAATTTAATTTTAAAATGATTTCCATAACTTTGAATTTTTATTAAGATGTTTGGCCAAAATATCAGGAAATGAATTATATACTTCAGGGATTATGACTTCCTAAAGTTATTACACTTTCTCCATGTGAATAAAATATCACGTTTTTTAATACATTAAAACTTAGGTACATTTATAGCAGTCGTTTGTATTGCTACTCTAAGTGCTTCTGTTTGTAGCAAGATTACTTTTTTAAAGCTTGTATTTTTATTTTCTAGTTTTCAATAAACTTATGGTGTGGCTCACAAATGCATTATTAGCTTTTAGGGGATAGATGTTAATGTTACTCATTCTTTCAGGCATGACGAAGACCATAATAAAAAAAAAAAGTCCACTAATTAACTTGTTTCCATCTATATTAAAGCATTTGCTTCAACTTTCATGGAGAGTGTATACAGCCAAAATTGAATGTAAAGGGTCACACCCAGGATGCAGGAACTTGTAGATGATCCTAAAAATTAATTAATACTAAAAATCTTCACTTTTATCTTATCTATCTTGATCTTTCAGGTTAAAGTTTATTAACAGACTTTTTGGTTACTTAAATAGTTGCTAAAAAAGTGTGCATATTATTAAACATAATATTCAAATAATAATGAAACATAAATAATAACCAATTCTGATTTAAAAAATATATTCTAAATCTATATCCTTCTACCATCAACAAAGACCACAGATCATCATTTAAACATTTAAAAATGAATTTCTGTGTGTCTATACTGTATATGTATGTGTGTAGAGCATATTATATATACTAGTATACATACAACATATATATAATACACAACACCATGCATTATGTAAATTGTGTTTATGTGTTCTAACTGGAAATTTCTTTTTTATTATGATTTCTCAAGAGTAGGAATCAAGTCTACTCTAAAATATATAGCTCCAACTGTCTCATACTGGACAACACAAATTGTTAATTCATTGGCTGATGCTTTTTTTTTAATTTTTATTGTAGTATAGTTGAATTACAATGTTATGTTAGTTTCAGGTGTACAGCAAAGTGAATCAGTTATACATATACATGTATCCACTCCTTTTTAGACTCTTTTCCCATATAGGCCATTACAGAGTATTGAATAGAGTTCCCTTATTCGTTATCTATCTTATATACTGTAGTGTATATATGTCAGTCCCAATCTCCCAATTTATCCCTCCCCGCCTTACCCCCCTGGTAACCATAAGTTTGTTTTCTACATCTGTAACTCTATTTCTGTTTTGTAGATAAGTTCATTTGTACCCTTTTCTTTTAGATTCCACATATAAGCGATATCATATATTTGTCTTTCCTCTGTCTGACTTAACTTCACTCAGTATGACAATCTCTAGGTCCATCCATGTTACTGCAAATGGCATTATTTCACTCTTTTTTATGGCTGAGTAATATTCCATTGTATATATGTACCATATCTTCTTTATCCATTCCTCTCTTGATAGACATTTAGGTTGCTTCCATGTCCTGGCTATTGTAAATAATGCTGCAATAAACACTGGGGTGCATATATCTTTTTGAATTATGGTTTTCTCCAGATATATGCCCAGGAGTGGGATTGCTGGATTGTATGGTAGCTTTATTTTTAGTTTTTTAAGGAACCTCCATACTGTGGATGTACCAATTTACATTTCCACCAACTATGTAGGAGAATTTCCTTTCCTCCACACTCTCTCCAGCATATATTATTTGTAGATTTTTTGATGATGGCCATTGACCAGTGTGAGGTGATGCCTCATTGTAGTTTTGATTTGCATTTCTCTGATAATTAGTGATGCTGAGCATCTTTTCATGTGCTTTTTAGCCAGGCTGATGCTTTTTTAAATCTCTTTCTAACTGCCTCAAGTGGTGGAATTTTTTTTCTATAACAGATAGATTCCTTTCCTGTTTCATAATTATTTGTTTTATCACTGTCTGGTATATTTAATATGATCACATCTTCCTCAAAGGACTAAGTAACATTTAATATTTTTATTCCTGAACTTACTTTTACTAAAATCTTACTTATTTCAAAATATAATTTGTTTATTAATTGTCAATTAGAAACAACCTGTTATTCTAGTGGTCTTCCAAATCTACTTCCTGGATTCTTCAGTTGACAGCAGTGGTCCAAGTGAATAGGCCTCCAGGTCACCTTCTAATTCTTCCAGAGCCCTGGTTCTCACCCCTGCTTGTGTGTTAGAATCACTTGGGGGGATTAGTATTTTTAATTATCTGTGATGAGGTCTAATCTGCATGCTTTTAAAACTTCCTACATGATTCTTATATATAATCATTTTGGCACCTATCATTCTAGAGAAGCCATGGTTTCAGATGTGTTTTAGTGTGATTACATATAAGATTTTGTTTGAATAAATGGTCTCATTGTATAAAAGTTGAATGCTATGCTTTATTGCTCCATTTGAAACATAGTTCCTTTGTCAATAAATTTCATAATTTTTGTAGGAAAATGTTTTATGATGATATAACTATTTGCTTATTCTGATATTTTTATTGTAGTATAGTTGATATTCTGATATTCTGATATCTCTGCTTCCAAGTGATATTATTTTGATTATATTGCTGTACTTGAAAAATTTATTATTAGTAATATTAACTTTATTAAAGCTTTTACTTTTGGAATACCACTTTCAGGCTCCATTTCCTCCATTTTATGGTGGTTTCTAAAGTTCTTTGCAAGTTTTTCTTTTAAAAAATTGCCATTATAAGAAGGAGTTAATTAATTATGTGAATAAATCTGTAAAACTAGTGTCGTTTCTTAGTTATTTTTAGATTTATTTTCTGTATATCATCATATTAACACCTTTAAATTTTGAAAGTTATCATCCCTACAAAAGTAAAAATCCAAATTATAGGAATTAAAAATAAAATATTATTAACTTATTCATAAGTTAACATGCATATGCATATGGCTGATTCACTTTGTTGTGCAACAGAAACTAACATGGTATTGTGAAGCAATTATACTCCAATAAGTTCTATTTTAAAAAAGTTATTAAGCTCACAATTCTGTGGATCAAAATTTTTATCTGAGCTAGTTGTAGGGTTCTTCTGATGTCTAAGCTCAGCTGGACTTATTCATGCATCTGCAGTACTGAAGGTAAACTAGTTATGGTAGAATCAGTAACCTATTTAAGCTTCATATACTTTGTATTTTAATGTCATTTTCATTGTACCTCAGTATTGTATAAAATCTTTGAAAATTCTTTCCTTTTTCAACCATAAGAAGGACAACAAATAGAAAAGCTCTGTGTCCATGCATGAATAAGAATTTTTTTTTTTTTTAAAGGCAGTGTTGGGGCTTCCCTGATGGCACAGTGGTTGAGAGTCCGCCTGCCGATGCAGGGGACACTGGTTCGTGCCCCGGTCTGGGAAGATCCACATGCCGCGGAGCGGTTGGGCCCGTGAGCCATGGCCACTGAGCCTGCGCGTCCAGAGCCTGTGCTCCGCAACGGAAGAGGCCACAACAGTGAGAGGCCCGCGTACCCAAAAAAAAAAAAAAAGGCAGTGTGCTTCTGCGGGCTAAATGAGGGTAGAGAAAACATAATTTGAGAGGAATAGATGTGGAGTAACTCAGTCCAGCTGCTCCCTTCCACCTACTGATTATCCTTTTAGGGGTAAAACACTGAGGCTTTATGTGTTTATTTTAATGAAGGAGGCAATTCCACACAGGAAGGTGTGGTTTGTTTTGTTTTGTTTTGCGGTACACGGGCCTCTCACTGTTGTGGCCTCTTCCGTTGCAGAGCACAGGCTCCGGACGTGCAGGCTCAGCGGCCATGGCTCACGGGCCCAGCCGCTCCACGGCATGTGGGATCTTCCCGGACCGGGGCACGAACCTGAGTCCCCTGCATTGGCAGGTGGACTCTCAAACACTGCGCCACCAAGGAAGCCCAAGAAGGTGTTTTTGGGTTTTTTTTGAGAATATTGTGTGGATCACTTTATATAAAAAATTATAATCTACAAATTATATGCTATGGAATAAATATAAGTTTATGTTTCATTTGATGAAATTTATCAGAAATATAAGCCTTTCTCATTGATGGTTATAAAGCATATTCCTTGTCTTAGTTCAGGCTGCTATAAAAACATACCACAGACTGAGTGGGTTATAAACAAAATTTTTCACACATTTCTGGAGGCCAGTAGTCTGAGATCAGGTGCCAGCACAGCTGAGTTCTGATGAAAGCCCTCTTCTGGTTTCAAATTGCCAACTTCTTGTATTCTCACGTGGTGAAGAGAGGGCAAGAAATCTCTATAGGGTCCCTTTTATAAGGGCATTAATCCCATTCAGTAAGGCTCAACTCTCATGACCTACCACCTCCCAAAGGCCCTACCTCTTAATATTGTAACACTGGAGGTTAGGATTTCAACATTTGAATTTTGGGAGGGACACAAATATTCAGTCCATTGCACCCCTCCTGGCTAAAAATATGAAATGATGATGCAGCCTCATCTCTGAATATGCTTATTTTACCTAATATTAAGAAACCCGGGAAAATGAATAGATTTACAATACTAACCTAATATATTAAAGAAAATATATTGGGAGAAGGAACGATTTTAATAAATTTTATTTTAAAAGTGGTTGATTGATATAATAAAATTACAACCTAATCTCAGACTAGATTGCTGTCATCTTCTTCTGAATCTTTATTTAAGTATTTTTACGGGGATAGAATAAAGTTTTATCTGCTACCTTGGACTATAGAGTTTAATTTTATATGAAATGCATTAACACATTAAGCATTTGCCATTTTAATTAAAACCTAATTTCATAATTATGTGGTATACCACACACTGTTCTTCAGAAATATACCAGGTTCAGTAAATACCTTCTATTTCATCTTAATTTATTTCCTTCCTCACTAATTTTCATTTTGAAAAGTTAGGTGGGGCCTCCCTGGTGGCGCAGTGGTTGAGAGTCCGCCTGCCGATGCAGGGGATACGGGTTCGTGCCCCGGTCTGGGGGGATCCCATATGCCGCGGAGCGGCTGGGCCCGTGAGCCATGGCCGCTGAGCCTGCGCGTCCGGAGCCTGTGCTCCGCAGTGGGGGAGGCCACAGCAGTGAGAGGCCCGCATACCGCAAAAAAAAAAAAAAAAAAGAAAAGAAAAGTTAGGTGTTCCTTAAGTATATAATAAAAATGAAACCAATTCTCCTTAGAGTACAAACCCTGTCTGTATTAGAAATATTTTAATATGAAAAGTAAGCAACAGCTAGGGTGGCATTTACTGAGGAAATTGGGTACTTGCAGTTTGTTCCTGGCATGGGCTTCTAAGTCACTGGGGGAAAATAAGACAGGGCATTCCTCTCATTTCCTGCTAGAAGCCTGAAGTTATAGCATCAATATTAGAATATAAATGTGAAATTACTTTTTTTACAGATATAAATCTGATTGATTTAAGCGGTTACTTGTTCATGTCTGCATGTTATCTCTTTCTATATTGAGAGTCTCAACACATATCTCTAGTAATTGGAAGTCCCTTTGTTCAAATTGATAGCAAAAAATGTTTCCTCCTAAATAAATATTCGAAATTCCCAGTTTATGTAAACTCTGTTTTCTCACTTTCCTAAGGCCTTCTCCAGGACATATTACGACAGATTCATGAGCTCAGTTTGCACTCCTAATCACTCTGCACAAAATTACATGATCCCTTTGTGAGTGTGAGCAGATTGCTTAACAGTGCTGGGTGTTAGTTTCTTCAGCTATAAAACAGGAACAAGGCTAACCATCATATATATTGTATTTGTTGTTTAGAATAGCAAGATAATGCAGGTGTAATGGGCTGGTTTTGGCTGACTGAGTTGGATACACACGGTAATGCAGGCAGCTCCTCTGTGTCCTCCTTTCCTCCATATCTGTTTTCATTCTCTTATAATAGAGGAGCTTTGGTTGCAAAATCAATGCAGTGGAATGGGGGAATGGCCTGAGAGTTCCTGGTGACAATCAGACCTGGGTAAACAAATGAAATGGGACATGCATGACACTCATCAAGCTCCTTGAACTGGATTTGAGTGCCTATGATTAGAGTAGGGACAGACAAAAACAGATGCAATTTCTTGGAAACTTGTTTGATCTTGGGTATGTTCACCTCTCTAAGTCTGCATACCCATCTGAGAAATGGTTATGATAATAATACTATTTCGTAGAGGTGTTAGGTAAATTATATGGAACTGTGGATAAAAAGTAAAGTGCTTGGCCAATGATCAATAAATATCTACTATTATTTTTTATCATCTATGAGACTCTTTATATAAGCTAACCTGTTTCAGAACACAGTTGACAAGCCTGGGAAAGAATTGGGTAGGAAGCTCCTTTCCCACCCATGCTCTTACAACCCAAACCAAGTAGTCCCAAGCTATGGGGAAATAGGGAGACCACACTCCTAATGTAGATTGGCATTTTCACAATGGGAAATGACACTATGAGATTTTACCAAGTGGATTTGTGAGCAGAGCAGAAATGACACTATGAGATTTTACCAAGTGGATTTGTGAGCAGATTTTACCAAGTGGAGCCAGAGCAGGAGTAGAATAACATGGTAGCTTCTGGATGAGGACCTTCTTTGGTAAGCACAGAATGCTTCTTTGGTAAGCACGGAATGCTGAGGTTTACATGTGTAATGCTGGATTACACATGTAAACGCCTTAACAGAGTGCTGTAAGCATTCAAAAAAACGACTGCTGTAATTATTATCATTGGGTCCATTTTCCACTAATTGCAAGGACCAGATAGCTGAAAAAGAAAATGAACTCCTAAAACAGCTTCAATCAACTACAATAGCAGTTTTCTTGGCATGTCGACAGTTTACAATCACTTGGGTTTAAAATAATGACAGTGTTGTAGTTCTGCCTAGTTAATGAAAATAGAGAGAACCATAAATCCTGAGGGATTTTCTGCTTGGTAAGAAGTAAAGAAAGATAAGCCAAAACATATTAGAAATACAGGTTACCTTTATCACTTTGCTCAATACTTAATATCTCAACATCTTGAAGGATGTGTAGGATTTCAATAGGCAGAGAGGCATACACATTCTAGAAGGAAGTAAAAACATGAGAAAACCAATAAAGGAGGAAAAACGGAAAGAATTTATGGGAAACGTGAGTAGTCCAGTTTGTCTGGGGGCAAGGCTTTCCTTTGTGCATGATTGAGTTATTTATTGCTGCATAATGAAACACCCCAAAACAGTGTCTTAAAACAGTGATTTTTTATTTCTTGTGATTCTGGAGTTGACCGGTCAGATCCTTTGATCCACATGGTTTTGACTGGGGTCGTTCAAGTAGCTGCATTCAGTGGGGAGTCTGGCTGGAATGCCTCAGTTCTCCTTGACATGTCCTTTTCTCTCAGTTCATGAAGTCTTATCCACCAGCACCTCTCCATGTGACCTCTCTCCAGCAAAATAGCCTGGACTACTTTATAGCATGGCTGCTGTAAATGTTCCATGAAAGAACATTTCAAGAGGATAATTCCCAGTGTGAAAACATATATATGCCTCTGTTGAATCATGGTTGCTAATACCCCACTGACCAAAGCAAGTCATGTGAATAAGCCTCTGGAGTCAATGTGAGAGATACAGAAAAGTGAATACTGAGAGTTGTGACTTGTGGGTATATTGAGAATGGGGGAAGCTGGCAGTTCTAATGGAAAGGATTCAGGGATGGAGCCAACTAGAGTCATTTATCTCATCACCACAGAACATTATGGTGGACACAGCCTATGTGTCTCCTTTACTTTAGTTTCAACCATATATCCCAGGAAAAAAGGATAGAAAAGATATTTGGGGACAAAAAGAAACAAAAAAATCTATCATGAAAATAAAAAATAATTGTAAATTTAAAATTTGGTAGATATCACTAGAAGATTTAGGTATAAGTAGGATTAGATTGACCTGTTGAGAAAACTGCTCAAAAAAAGCTTGGAAAATAGCTCTGCAAAGGAAATGATTATTCCATAAAAAACTAGAATCCAAGAGAGAACAAGTAGAATTAGCAGAATTAACTTTGGGGGAAACTTTCAGGGAAATATCTCCCTTCCCACCTACACAAAATCCATATATAACAAGCAGTAGGCAGCAGTGGAAGTCTGATAAAAGAGAGCTACCTACTTAGACAAGGCTCCTGGTATGTGGCAGACTGTTATACTGGAGATATCCCCAGGATACACACCTTGTGTCCTCCCCTCCAATACTGAATCTGGTCATGAGACAGCAAGAATTATACTGACAGAGGCTTTACAATAGCTTACCCAGTGAAGTGTATCCACGTGGGGAGTTTTATTAGCATCCTGCTGCCTTCTAAGGAGCTCTGGCTATACGTTTCTAATGATAAGAGAACACCACATGGAAAGAAGTCTTGAAGAACTCATGGACATCTTCGACATGTCCATCTCAGCTGAGCTGCCATGAGTGGTCACAGTTGATATCATATGATGTTGAGACAACCGGATCTTACCAAATTTGCCCAAATTGCAGAATTTTGAGTTAAATAGATGCCTGTTTTATAAACCACTAAATTTTCAGATGATATGTTATACAGCAGTAGGTAAGTGAGAAAAATAGATGACTAGAGGAAAAAAAAGACCAGAAATGTATGTAATTCCATAAGTATGGAACATTCGTGATCGGGAGAAGGCATATAAAGGAAAAAAGAAAGAAGGGCAACCATATCCATCAGCGGGAAAAACACTAAAATCCCCACAACCCCTCCTTAGTATGGCAGTTTAGTGGAGTGGTATTTTCTTGCCTCTCTATTCCACAACTAAAGCAAATTCTCCTATTAATATGTCCTCCTCACTGACAATTAAACCTACAAAAAGGGGAAGTATTTTTCCCTAAGTTTTCTTCTTTCCATTTTATCTTTTAGCTCTTATACTTATGTTTATGATTCATTTTGAGATACTTTTGATATATATAGCATAAAGTAGGCAATGAAGTTTAATCTTTTGCCTATAAATAGCCAATTGATCCAGCACAACTTACTGGAATTTCCTATTTTCCTTGGAACTTTTTAGAAATCTTTGGTAATACACATGTGGATCTAATATGGAATCAGTTCTGTTTCATTAACCTATATGTTTATCTTCATGCTAATATAATACTATCTTAACTACTGTAGAGTAATAGTACAATTGACCCTTGAAAAACATGGGCTTGAACTGCGTGGGTCCACTTACTTGTGGATTCTTTTCAATAGTAAATACTATAGTACTACATGACCCTAGGTTGTTTGAATGCATGTTGCAGAACCGTGAATATGGAAGAAACTGGGATGTGGAGGTCAGACAATAACTATATTCGAATTTTCAACTGCAGGGGAGGGTCAGCACTCTTAACCCCCTCACTGTTCAAGGATTCATTGTAATTCTTGAAATCAGATAAAGTCCACGTTTTTTCAATTTTTTTTCTTTTTCAAATTTACCTTGATTATATAGTCTTACATTTTCATATAAATTTTAGAATTAGCTTATCAATTTCTACAGAAAACTTGAAAGGATTTTGATTGGGTTGCATTGAATTTTTAGATCACTTTGAGGAGAATTCAGATCTGAACTGTATTAAGCCTTCTGACCTATGTTCATGCATTCTCTCTATTGAGGTGTTTAATTTATCACAGTAATGTTTTGCAGTTTTAAGCATACAGTATTAAATGTACATTAAATTTAAATGTATCCCCAATTATTTCATGTTTTATATAATTTAAAATGGAATACTTTTCTGTAAAGTTCCAATTGTTTGTTGCTGGTATATAGAAATATAATTAACTTTTGTATACTGATCTTATATCTTATGACAATACAAAACTCATAAATTAGCTTTAATAGCTAATTAGTATATTACTTAAGATTTTCTTCATGGAAAATCAGGTTGTCTGTGAATAAACACAATTTTATTGTTTTTTTCTCAATCTGAATTTGTTTCATTTCTTTGTTTTGCTTTATTGATCAAGTATGGACCTCCAGTAAAATGTTGAAAAGAAGTGGTAGGACTGGAAATCTTTGCCTTTTTTCTGATCTTAGGGGGAAAGCATTTGGTCTTTGAAGTACGATGTTGCAGTAGATTTTTTGTAGATGCCATCTTCCCAAGTTTGTTCCGTATTATGGATTGAATTGTGCCTCCCCCCACCCAAGAGATGTTTAAATTGTAACCCCCACTACCTGTTGATATGACCTTATTTGAAAGTAAGGTCTTTATAATTAAGATAAAGTCATACTAGGTTAGGGTTGTCCTCATAAGAAGATAAGAAAGACAGAAATAGACACAGGGAAGGCCATTAAGGATGGAGGCAGAGATCAGAGTAATCAATTAGCCAAGGAATACAAGGCATTGCTGGCAACCACAAAAAACTAAGAGGCAAGGAAGAGTTTCCCTCAGAGGCTCCAGAGAAAGTATTTCCCTGCCAACAAATTGATTTTGGATTTCTAGCCTCCAGTACTGTATAATAATAAATGTTTATTGTTTTAAGCCATCCAAATTTGTGGTCATTTGTAATAGCAGCCCTAAGAAACTAATATGCTCAGTTTTTATAAGTTTGTATTGAATATGTTCAAATGATTTTTCTGCATCTATTGAGAGGATCATAGTTGTTGTTTTTTTCTTTTACACTGTTAATATGATGATTCGTTTGAATTGATTTTTAAATGTTAAACCAATAGTATGTCACTTGTGTGCCTCTTTTCCAACTCTGCATTCAGTAAAATGAACAGTGATACTTGAAAGAAAATTGTCCATGGTGGGAATTACAACAGGAAAATTGGCAAATGCTGCAAATTAGTTTTTCTTTTTCCCCCTTCTGGAGCCTGTTGTTACACATACACCAACACACAACTCTGTTAGATCAATTTAGCAACTCTCTGATAAATCTGTTTTTCATGATGTGTATTTTTTTATATTTTCTGGAATTGATTTGCTAAAATTTTGTTATGCAGTTTTGTTTATTTGTTTGTTCCCCTGTTCATTAGGGCCACTGTAGTGTAGTATTCTTGTTATGTCATTATCTGGTTTTGATAACAGGTAATACAGGCATCATAATATGGGTTGGGAATTATCCCCTTCTCTTCTATTTAGGGAGCAGATTGTGTAAAATTGATACTATTTCAGCCTCAAATATTTGGTGGAATTCACTAGTGAAGATATCAGGGCTTCAAGTTTTCTTTGTGGAAAAGATTTTACTATGATGTCTATATCTGTAATAGATATAAGGTTATTCAGGTTATCTTTTCCTCTTAGGTGAGTCTGGCAGTAGGTGACATTTAATCATTGAACTATGCATTTCATCTAACTTGTTGAGTTGGTGGGCATAAGGTTGTTTATAAAATTCCATTATTTTTATTTTAATGGAGTATAATTGCTTTACAATGGTGTGTTAGTTTCTGCTTTATAACAAAGTGAATCAGCTATACATATACACCTAAAGGAGTGATATCCTCTTTTCACTCTGATATTAATTGGTGTCTTCTCTCTTTTTTCTTCATCAGTCTGGGCAGAATTTTATCAACTTTATTGATTTTTTCAAAGAACCAGCTGTTGGATTTATTGATTTTTGACAATTTTCTGGTTTTAATTTTATTGATTTCTATTCTTATCTTTATTTTCTCATTTTGTTTAAGTTTAATTTTATCTTCTTTTTTCTAGTTTCTAGATAGAAGTTTCCACAGTGATTTGAGATCTTTCATATTTTCTAATGTAAGCATTAGAAGCATTACTCTAAATTTCCCTTCAAGAAATGCTTTAGCTACATCCTTCAGATATCATTTTTATTATGTCTTCAAAATATTTGCTAATTTTCCTTGTGAATGTTTTTTTGTCTAGAAGTCATTAACTACCAAGTATTTCAGTATTTTCCAGAAATATTTTTGTTATTGATTTCCAGTTTAATTTCATTGTGTTCAGAGGCTATATTTTGTACAATTTTAATCCTCATGTTTTTTGAGACTTGATTAATGATTCATAATATACTCTATCTTGGACAAAGTTGTGTATGCTCTTGAAAAGAATGTATATTCTTCTAGTTTGAGATAGTGTGCACTATAAATTTCAATTTGGTTAAATGGGTTGATATTGTTATCCAAGTTTTTTGTATCTTTACTGATTTTCTTTGTACTCATTCTATCAGTTATAGAAAGAGGAGGGTTGAAATCCCCAACTATAGCTGTGGGATATGTGTGTGTGATATAATTTACCTGTTTCTTCTTTCAATTTTATCAGTTTTGCTTCATGTATTTTGAAGATCTGTTATCAGGCATATACGCACTCAAGATTGTCATGTCTTGATAAATTGACACCTTTTATTATGAAATATCTCACTTTACTCCTAGTAATATTCCTTGTTTTAGAATTGATTTTGTCTTGATATTAATACAGCCAATTTAGGTTTTTTATTTGTATTTTCTAGGTTTATATTTTTCCATCATTCCACTTTTAATCTCTGTGTCTATATTTAAAATAGGCTCATTGTAGATAATATATAGTGGGTCTTACTTTTTGAATTCAATCTGACTTTTTACCTTTTAAATAGAATATTTAGACAATTTACCTATAATATAATTATCAATATGTTTAGAATTAAATCTGCAGTCAACCTATTGCTTTCAAATTTTCCTATTTGCTCTTTGTTGTTGTTTTCTCTTTTTCCTTGCCGTTTTAAAAGATTCTGTTTTAGCGCCACACTTGCTATTCCTCCTTGTTTTATTTTATGGTGGTTGCTTTAGGATTTACATTATACGTCTCCAGTTTATCACACTTTGTTTCCAAATAGTTATACCAGATTATGTGTAGCATAAAATCCTTATAGCAGTATACTTCAATTCACTTCCTTCTGTCCTTTATGTAATTGTTACACATATTACCTCTGTGTATAATCTAATTTTAATTTTATTTGTAATTGTAATATAATACACGTAACAAAATTTATCATCTTAGCCATTTTTCAAGTGTACAGTTCAGTAGTGTTAAGTGCATTCACATAGTTGTGCAACCAATCTCCAGAACTCTTTCATCTTGCAAAACTAAACCTCTATAGCTATTAAACAACAAATCCCCATTCTCTTTCCCCTCATTCCTGGCTACTACCATTCTACTTTCTATCTTTATAAATTAGACTATTCTAGGTACCTCATATAAATGGAATCATACAGCCTTTGTCTTTTTGTGATTGGCTTCTTTCACTTAGCATAATGTTATCAAGAGTTATCTATGTTGTAGCATGTGTTAGAATTTCCTTTCCTTTTAAGGCTGAATAATATTTTATTGTGTGTATATAACACATTTTGCTTATCCATTTACCTGTTGATGGTCACTGTTGTTGCTTCTACCTTTTGGCTATACTGAATCACACTGCTATGAACATGGGTATACAAATATCTGAGACCTTCATTTCAATTTTGGGGGATATATACCCAGAAGAGGAATAGCTGAATTATATGATAATTCTATTTTAAATTTTTTAAGGAACCACTATATTTTTTTCCATAGCAGGTGCACCATTTTACATTTCTACCAACAATATACAAGCATACCAGTTTCTCTACATCCTTACTGATATTTGTTATTTTCTGGTTTTATGATTGTAGCCAGTCTAATGAGTGTGAGGTGATGTCTCATTGTGGTTTTGATTTAGACTTCCCTAATGATTAGTGATGTTGAGCATATTCTCATGTGCTTATTGGCTATTTGTATATTTGCTTTGGGAAAATGTCTGTTCAAGCCCCTTGCCCATTTTTTAATTAGGTTGTTTATTTTTTTGTTGTTGAGTTTTATGAGTTCTGTATATACACTGGATATTAATCCCTTATCAGATATATAATTTCCGAATATTTTCTCCCATTCCATGGGCTGCTTTTTCACTCTGTTGACTGTATTCTTTGATGCACAGAAGTTATTTTTTATTCTAATATAGTCCAGCTTATCAATTTTTTTCCCTTTGTTGCCTGTGCTTTTGGTGACATATCCAAGAAATCATTGCCAAATCCTTTGTCATGTAAATTATTTTTAAGTTTTTTATAGGAAAAATTGTTTTTATGTTTATCTACATGTTTACCATTTCTGGCTCATTTTATTTCTTTATGAAGATTCAAATTTCTGTGTGCTATTTTTTCTGTTTAAAGAACTATCTGTAACAATTTTTGTGATGCATGTCTCCAGGTGATACACTTTCTCAGCTTTTGTTTGGCTCAAAAAGTCTTTTCTTTACTTTTGAAAGAGTTCTTTCACTGGTTAAAGAATTCAGAGCCAACAGGGGTGTGTGTGGGTGCGCACGCATGTGTGTGTGTGTATGCGTGTGCTATGTGTTTGTTTTCTTTCAGTACATTAATGGTGACTGTCCACACATGCTTCTTATCTTTGTCCCCTGTACATAATGTGTCCTTTTCATCTGGATTTTTTCCTAATTACTAGTTTTAAGCAATTTCATTAAGATATACTTTGGGGTAGTTTTATTGTATTTATTCTGCAAGGGGTCATGGAACTCCTTGAATTAAATCTATGGGTCTTTGAACTCCTTGAATTGAATCTGTGGGTATATAGTTTTCAGTAAATTTGGACATTTTTCAGTCATTATTTCTTCAAATATGTGTTTTGCCTCCCTTCTCTATATTCTCTTCCTGTGACTTCAGTTATATATGTATATGTTTGATCACTTGATAATATTTCCAAGTTCCCTGATGGCCTATTTATTTATCTTTTTGTCTTTTTTTCTCTCTATGCTTTATTTTCAATATTTTCCAATGCTGTCTTCAGTTTCACTGATCACTTATTCTGCAATGCTTAAGTTTCTATTAATCCCAAACAGTGTATTTTTAATTTCATCTACACCTGAAACTAACAACATTTCTGATCAACTATGCTCCAACATAAAATTAAAATAAAAAAAAAACAAAATAAATTTATTTTATATCTACAGTTTTCAATTTTTCTTCCATTTCTCTCTTTCTTGTGCTCATATTTTCCTGTACCTTCTTAAAAATATAGATATATTCATAATAGATATTTTGAGGCTATGAAGATATTTATAATTACTGTTTTAATGTCCTTTACAAGGGTTCTTTCTCAGGCCTTACGTAGTTTTTAGTTTTCTTTTTTCATGTTAGATCATAACTCAGCCAAAAACTTGAGTGACCTTTCTGCATATCTTGCAACTCTCTTTTTATGTGCTCTCCAGAGCTCCTCTCCTTTTGTAAGTTTTGGAAATTTCTCAGCTATTATTTCTTGAAGTGTGCTTCTGCCCATTCACTCTCTCTACTCTGTCTGGGACTCCAATTTAAGTTAATTTAGTCGTATTTATTCTGCTCTACACGTCTCGAACACTTCTATATTTTTCACATTTTTTCCTTTTATGGCTCAATATGCATATTTTCTAATGGTCTGTATTACACTTCACTAATCCTGCCCTAATACGTTCTTTCCCCCAAATTTTCTTAATAGAGATTTTCATCTCTAGAATTTCCATTAGATTCTTTTCTCTGGTGAAAATCTCCAGCTCACCTTCTGTGGTTCCATCTTTTTTCTAACTTCTTGACCATATTAATCATAGTGATTTTAAAGTCTTCCTCAGCTAATACCTATATCTCAGTCACATTTATATCTGTTCCAATTGTTTGTTTTCACTCTTGGTTCTCAGTCATGTGTCCCTTTCTTTCACAAGAATAGTTTTCTTTAATTGAATGATAAACAGTGTATATAAATAATTGTAGATGCTCTAGAGAAGGGAATAGCAAATATTAGGTTTTGAAGGCTGTCTATGGTCTCTGTCTCATATGTTTCTTTTCTCTTTCTCTTTCTTTTGGTAACAACCCTTTAAAAACATTTTAGCTTGTAGACTGTGTAAAAACAGTCCACAGCAGATTTGTCTCAGCAACCATGGTTTGCTGAGTCCACGGTAATAGGCAATGTATTGGTAAAAAGCTCAGTGCTGTGAAATCTTGAAAGGCTGGACTTCAGGAGATGGAAATGGTGAACTAGGAAATAGGATGCCAATGGTACAGATGTAGACATCTTTCTGAGAGCAGAGTTAAAGGGGAGGCAAGAAATGAGTTGGCAATTCAATAATTGACTACTGTCAAGATTAGATTTTTTCAAGAAGACATCTAGAGCAAGGTCAAGGGTAAAGGTAGAGTTGAACAAAATAGGAATCAGTTTTTATTATTTCCTTAATAAGCATATCTGAACAAAACTTCTATAGAGTTTAGACTGGGGCAGCAAAGTATATTTTGTAAACAAATCTTCAAACTGCATCCTAGTAAACAGTGTATCTGAGACTTGTGAATACCTGCCCTGCCCTTAGAATAGTACTGAGAAAACACTTCTTTCATCATGCTTTGGTACAAAGTCAACCAAATAATAATATGCAGTTTTAAATGACTAAATATATTCTTACGTAGCAGACTATTCAAAGTCATTATAGACTAGTAGGTAAATAATAATGTTCAAAAGTTAATAAACACATTCATATAATACACAGGTATCATCTTCAATAAATTAAATACTGTAACTTCCCAAACATGGTCCTTTAACCAGTATCTGTAACAGCTTAAATTGATATTTATTAAACCTAATCTTGAACATATACAGGAAAAAAGTCTTACCTTCCTTATGTAGATGTTGTTGTGATTAATATTTAGTTATTTTCCTGGTGAGACATTTTGGCATTGAATACTGTTGTAAAATACTTTTATTGCCCCACTCTGGAGAGTCTTATCTTCTATTATAGAGAATTCACCCTTCCTTCTAGTTGCCAGATAGAAGGGTGCTTGGTCACCTTAATATAAACAGGCACTGTGCTGAGTTGAAACTGGGTAGAAGTCTGATAATGTTCTGTTTATCTCTGCTATACCCATGGCCCTCCAGTGTTTTGTGGGTTTTTTTTTTTTTTTTTTTTTTGCGGTACGCGGGCCTCTCACTGTTGTGGCCTCTCTCGTTGCGGAGCACAGGCTCCGGACGTGCAGGCTCAGCGGCCATTGCTCACGGGCCCAGTTGCTCCGCGGCATGTGGGATCTTCCCGGACCGGGGCACGACCCCATGTCCCCTGCATCAGCAGGCGGTCTCTCAACCACTGTGCCATGAGGGAAGCCCCAGCATTTTTAATTAAGAGCGTGGTGGTGTAATCTGCAGATCCCTCCTTCTTGTGTGTCCTACACTTTACTCACTGTCTTGTCAGAATTCCAACATTTCTACTCTGCTGTCCAGAGGCTTTCTGCTCAGATTTTTAGTCTCCCAGCCCAGGTATCCACAGTATTTGGAAAATATCCTGAGGAGAAACTGGCCCTGTGCTGGAAACCCCCCAAGCCTCTTCTGTCCATAGTGGTCCTCCACCCAACAGTGGCTGTCCCCACCACTGGCATTCCCAGCAAGTTTGGTCTGGATTCTCAGTTCCCTGCCCATGCCCAGAATTGGCACATTTCCCCAGGATAAGCTAGCAAAGGTCAGCTCACTTCTCTAGGTTGTTTCCCTCTTTTTCATGTTGGCTTTTCTGTTTCTCATTGGCTTCTGTAATTCTCCATCTCCTTCAAACAGATGATTTCTGTATTCTATTTGGCTTTCCTAGTTTTTCTAGGAAGGAGTGCTACCCTGCCATGAGCTACCCTATCCCACTCAAGCAGAGTTCTTTAAGATGGTTTAATATTTAAGCAAAAAATCATCAGCTTAGCCTTCCACAGTCTGAACTCAATCTTTATTCCAATCATGTCTCAGCCACATGCCTGAATGTACACATTTCAGTTCTAACTTGCCGAGTGCTCCAAATAGTCTCTCAACATTACTCATTGGAGTTTCTTAATCTAACTGCTCTGAATCTCTGGTTGTAGAAGCCATATCTACTTAACTCTTCTCCACAGTCATATGCTCCTTGAAGTTAGAGACTGAGTCTTGCTTGTATTTAGATTTTCTGATGTCTCATAGTTCAGAGCTATACACAGAACAGGAACTCAATAAATATTTGATGATCTTATTTGAGTAGCCTTTATTTAGTGTTTTGACACCCTTTGCTGTTTCTTTCTATGACCCCCTAATCTAGGAAAGTTCAGTTCCAGATAAGTCTTTTATTAGCTAGGGTTTTTCCTGGTGAAAACATCATATTTTGAGCTCAGTGACCTTCGGGTTAGCCATACAGAACCAGATAAACAGAAGATACAATATCTAAATGAGTTTTAGTAACTGAATAGACTAGTGAGATTGAAATCTTTATCTTTGACATATTCTGAATTTAATGACTAAATATAGTTCAGAATTTAAATTCAGATATATTGTTCTTTAAAATGTCCACAGGACCCCAGATGCCTATTTCTTATTAGCTAATAAAAATAGCTTTTCTTATCAACACTTTTATCTATTCTTTCCCTTTATGAGTTTTTATTATAGGGACAGACAGTATGTCTGCTAGTAGAAAGTCTTCCATTAAGACTTTTAAAGATTTAAGTTGGAGCAAACTAGGTTCACAGAAAGTTGTTTTATCCATACCATGATTTTAGCATTTTCCTTTAAAGAACAAGTTCATCTTGATGCCCTTTTCTTAAATTGATTCAGAAGGAAAAAAAATATCTTAAAGAAGCAACAATATGTAATGGCAACAACTATTGCTTCTTAGAAGTTTATTATGTTGGCATCCCTGTACTAAGCATTTGTCCAGATTATATCTCCTTTAAAATTCACAACAACATCATGAGGTGGGTACCTATATAACCCTCGTTTTGTAATTGAGCCTTGGAATAATTAAATAGTTTGCCCAAGACCAAACATTAAGTTTGGTAAGTGCCAGGATGAGGGTTTTACCAAATTTTGTCTGAATTCCAAAACCTGTACAGTTCACATATGAACTATTAGCTCTCTACCAAGACATGGAAAGTCACCAATAATGATTTATTATAGAAGGAATCATAGTAAAATAATATAGCACGAATGTGTGTGATTTAAAATGTTGAGCTGAATTGGGTTAATAGAATATAAATTAATTTTTACTATAAACTGATGTGAATGGCACCATTTTACCTAGAAAGTTTCATGAATTAATAAAATTGAAACATTTTCCTGAAAATATCTCTACTCCCCAAAATGCCCATTATTATATGTCACAAATATAATAATTCACTGCTGTGCTTCTAACATATCTGAGCAGGCATGCCTGGGGAACTGGAGAGGACTCTTCAGAAGTTTATTTACTTAGGAACTAAAATATCTTACGGGAACAAACTGATAAGAGAAGCTTGGTCTCATGTTAAAGCCATCATTTGTGAAGGGAAAGGGAATTCCGAATATAGGGTAGGGGGTGCCACCCATATTCAGCTCCTGGCCCATTTCCTCACCGACTTAACCTCTAAGAAAAAATTAGAATAACTATTAAACTGTGTAAGGCAGCACAAAACAACCCAGGAGAAATAAGAAAAGGACAGAGTGTTATTAACTCCATTTCTTCTGGAAGCTAGCCAGCCTTCACATAGGGGCAGCTCCTGAGAATGTAGCACATGGCTAGTGTCAGTGTCTGATAGGCTTGGCATCTCCAGTGAGATAATGAAGCATCAGCCACTCCCAGTGGGCATAGGTTCCTGGGTGAAGAATCAAGACCCTAGGTGAGGAACACATTCAACCACTATTAACACCACATTTGGTGAGAGACTTTGCTCATAAATAGTTTTGAGGCATTATACTCAGAAATAATTAACAGGAGCTTAGCAGTGAACTATCATATGCCATGAATGGAACACAGTGCATAAAATAATGCTCATTTAGTATAGCAGCACAATGGGGTAAATATTTTTTAAATATAGAATATGGATATATCTAGATATAAAAACAATATATATACCTATATATACACGTATATAGGTATATGTATATAGGTGTGTGTGCATATATGTCTGGTATGAGTATCTCTATGTGTGTGTGCATGTATGCATACATATACACATACATATATCCTGTTTATAGAAACTAACATTCTACCTCTCAGAGACTGTTTTATGCATAGGTGATTTTGTGGGAAAATGCATATAGAAAATAGTGATTTGTATATCATATGTTTTGTATAATATCAGGCAAAAAAACTGACAATATTAAATCAGTAAATATGTAATCCCTGACTGGATTGCCCTTTCTGCCTGGTACACTCTACTTTTTCTTCACATGATAAGGTGACCTTCATTCTTCACATTAGGTCAGATCCTTTTGTTCTAGGGTCCTCTGGTACTCTGATTTCCTTTGTCATAGCACTGATTACATTTCTTTAATATGACAATACCTATGTCATTATTCAGCACACATAGACTAATTTTTTATTACTCTATATCTTCAGCCCAAGCAGAGTGACAGGCGCTCAGAAATACTTCATTTGAATGGTATGTTCTCCCAAATCAAAAGCTTCCCTGAGATGAGTATTTAACAATGACTTATACACTAACCTAGTTATTATTGGGTCACTTTTCCAATCAATATTTACATTGTGAACATCATTGCTTATACAAAACACTTATATAAAAACAATCTAAATTTTTCCATCCTACAAAGCAGATAGGAAATATTTGAGGATTCAAGAGAGGCTTCCCTAGCCTCCTAAATCATACCACATTGAGGGGCACATACTCTGCATAAATGATATTTACATTTCATAGCATAGTTTTAAATAAGAATTCTTTGAAACATTCTGCATTTTCCAGCTTAGACTTATTATATTGGTTAACAAAAAGTAAAAAGATAAAAAAAAAACTTCAAAAAACCATGATTCATTCAGTAGGCCAAAATAATGATTTTAAAGATGAATTGAAGACCATCACAACAATTCATTTTAAACACATCAAATGATCATTAATTAAACCTCCCAGATTTGAATTATTATTTCAAAAATTGTTTATCTTTTTAAAATCAAACAAATCCATTTGTAATGTAAATAACAATTATTTATTTTACCTTTTATTAAATAGTGAAAACACTATTAAACAAATAAACTTTTATTTGTGTGGGATACATGTTCCTGTTTTGTAAGAGAATTCTACAGTAGGTTATTGGTACATCCAATAACATACTGTGTTCTTTCACCTACTTTACAAGATCTGTCACTTAACTTTATTTCAATCTTTATCTTAAGCTTTCAAGTCCTAGCAACCAGATATCAGTGTCATTCCATTCATTATTTAGTGCTTCATTATCATTCAGTTCTTCTTTTGTAGCAAATGTCTACCTGTCTAAACCTGTGAAATTAAAGGTTTGAGTAAGGAACAAATAGATAAATTAAATTTAGAAAAGAATTTCTTTGAATGTATCAATCAAAAGCTCTTTATTCTTATAAATATGGAATACTTCGATGTATACATGGCCCTAACTAGAGGGGCCAGTTTTCCATTTCCTGTTTCTAAAACTAAATAATGACCTTTATAATAAACAGGAAAAAAATAAAAATAAAAGCTTAAACAGTAAATATCTTAGATTTAAAACTTCATCTTTGAATGTCAAAGCAAGTTTAAGTTTTTAATAGTATAGTTCAGCTTAACATTTTTGCGGGCCTCTCACTGTTGTGGCCTCTCCCGTTGCGGAGCACAGGCTCCGGACGTGCAGGCTCAGCGGCCATGGCTCACGGGCCCAGCTGCTCCGCGGCATGTGGGATCTTCCCAGACCGGGGCACGAACCCGTGTCCCCTGCATCGGCAGGCAGACTCCCAACCACTGCACCACCAGGGAAGCCCAGCTTAACATTTTAAAAAATCTTTTCTTCACTTTAAACTTTCATTTGGCTATTTAGCTAAAAGCTTTGTTCTCACTGAAAGTCAGCAAGCTTTAGGAGAAAATGAATTAGACCAAGCCTCAGAAGTCCTAGATTCTAGTACAACATTTTCACCATTTAATTAAAGGAGTGATCTTGGACAACTAATTGTAAAAGGCCCAAATCATCAGCTATAAAATGGGGATTGGATGAATTATCTTCATATTTGCTCCCAGCTTTAACATCTACAGTGTTTTTGTGTTTGTGTGTGGGGGTGTCTATTATTCAGTATAAATCCTGTCAATGTTTTTTGTATACCTAGTACCTAGAACACTGTCTGGTCCCCAGTGGTATTCTATCTTTTTTTTTTTTTCTTTTTTCGTAAAAGTAGGAAGGACGAAATCATAGAATGGAGGTGGGAAGGAATGAAGGAAAGAAAGGAAGGAAGGAAGGGGTGTTTAGAAATGTGGCATTAAAAAACTATTGCCTATTAAGTAGACCTTTCAACCTGGGCAAACAATATCCAAGAAAGATTTGGGGAGATATCTGTTTTTTTACAACCTAGCCCTTTCTCCCCCACATCTGGAACAATTCACTCAGATTTGAGGCACACATCATTTCTAACAGTTTCACAGCTTCTCCTTCAAGGTATCATCATCATTTCTTAGCAAGGGACAATTTTATCAAACTGTTAAAGGTTTTGCTTCTTAGTGTCTCTGGGTTTTATTTTCTCTGTCCATTTTTTTAAACCTCATTTACATCCAGGACCAATATTTTAACAGAGAGTTTAGTCTCATCTCTTTTACTAAGATTTGTCTTTCAACAAGGACTGATGAGTATTCACTTCACAAATCCTGCAGAATAGGCAGTTCTTTATTGAGTTCTCTCTGAAAGGAGAATGGGTCCCTAGAATACAACCTTCATAAAATGCAGAGGGTGGTATCATGAGAGTGGCAACAGATGTTTACTAATTATGATAGAAAATGGTGGCTCACTTGTCTAGCTTATATTTTTCTGGAATGTAAATGATCTTAAATTATTAGGTGTTCAAATCATAAGTGAAAGTTAAGGTAACATTTCCAAAGAAATTTAGAAGGGATTTATATGGCACCCAGGCAATTTCTGCCTTCGAGTATACTCAGTCTTTTATTTTAATGCTGACACCTCAAGCTGGAAGGCTTTCAGTTACTGTTGAAGTTAAAATAACACAATGGAGGTAGGTGAATAAACTGTTATAAAAGACATGATGAATGTTCAGAAAACATTGTCTATTATATGCAAGAGAAAACACATCGAAGAGAAGGAAATTAACTTGCAAAATGAGTCAAGAAAAAAAAAGCCAGACAGCTAACATGCAGAAGAATGAATATAGACTGGAGAGAGAAGAGATTTTATTAAAGGAAAACAAGGACTGTATCTTCTACCTTAATTACACTTAATAAGCTTTAGAAATATTCTTTCTTGCCTTTTAGCCATATTTGTTACTCTTCAGATTGACTGGTCTAGATGAATTGATTACATGTTTAAGGTGTGAAAATTATTTTTGAAGTGGAAGATTCACTGTGTCCATAAGCACTGAATGTATACTCACTTTGCAGGGAACATGAGAGCTAAGAAAATATTTTTCTATTTTAAAGTAACATTACTATGATTATTTATTTATTTGGTTTTGCTCTGTTTTTCTAAATTATTTCAGGGAAAAACAATTATTCAATGAAGGAAAACCTTTGTGAGAGTATAAATGGAGTAATTAGATGAACTTTGTCAAATGACATTCCAAAGCTGTAGTACAGACATTTTTTTAAAATTAATTAATTAATTAATTTTTGCTGTGTTGCGTCTTCATTTCTGTGTGAGGGCTTTCTCTAGTTGTGGCAAGCGGGGGCCACTCTTCATCGCGGTGCGCGGGCCTCTCACTATCGCGGCCTCTTGTTGTGGAGCACAGGCTCCAGACGCGCAGGCTCAGTAGTCGTGGCTCACGGGCCTAGTTGCTCCACGGCATGTGGGATCCTCCCAGACCAGGGCTCGAACCCGTGTCCCCTGCATTAGCAGGCAGATTCTCAACCACTGCGCCACCAGGGAAGCCCCAGTACAGACATTTTCATGGTTTGCTTCTCTAATATTACACTAATTCTTCCTTGGTGCCTATATTGAATCATTTATTCAACAAATAATTGTTGCGAGCATATTTTGTGGCAGGTGTTAGTCTAGACTGAAGATGAAGAAGTTTTAGAAAAGGCAAAATTCCCTCCATTTAACAGCTGATTTTTAGGTGTGGAGACACAAAATAAATAAATACCTACACAGCATGCCCTAAGTGCTACAGAGAGAGAATAATGATTGATAAGGACAGGAAGAGCAAAGAAGGAAAGAGGATTGTGATTTTAAGTGGTGTGACCCAGGAAAGTCACTGAAATACATCTGAGTAAATATCTGAAAGCCATGAAGAAGTAAGCCATAAAAATACCCAGGGAAACAGTGGGTCAGCCATACACACATAAAGTACTAAAGTCTGAAGGCAAGAGCATACCTGGAGTGTCACAGAAAAGACCTATATGAAACTGTTAGGGTCTGGCTGTTACCCACAGTAAGATGAGAAGCTGTAGAAAGTTTTGAGCAAATAAGTAACATAATTAGCGTTAGGTTATTGCAGAATTATTTTGGTTGTCCTGTGGAAAATGCCTGTTGGTGTGCAATGGCAATAAAAACAGTGACCAGTTAGGAAGTACTGCAACAATCCAGATAAGATATAATGGTGGCTTGGACCAAAGTGGTATAGCATGAAAAAAAAATGGCCATGGTGCTCTTTACTGTAATGGTGACATCGGTTATTTAGACCAACTCTGAAATAAAGACGTGGGGAGACAAAAGTAAAAATAGTTCTGTGAAAGCTTTGAGGAACTGACTATTTAGCAAGGACTTTCAGAATAAATAATCCTCAGAGAAAGCAAAATCCCAGAAAGGTAGAACAGGATACTTAAGATGCATTGGTCCAAAGGGCACTTGCTGAAATTGTTAGACTAACTGATATGGTGATAGACTCCCAAGGAGAGGGAGTAGAAATTAATGCCGAGAGGGTATTAAGGGCAAGACCCCAATGGGATAACATGCATAATAAAGTAGAACCCTGAAGAGAAAGAATCTTATTATGGTAAAGATGACCTAGAAGTTAAGTCAATACCTCTCACCCCCTGAGGATTGAGTAGAGAAAAGAGATGGAAGGAAGGAAAGTGGAAATATCCCAATCTCATTTGAGGAGTTGAAAAACAAATATGTATTTTTTTACTAAATGAATTAACTCATGAATGAGTTTACTGTATGAATATTAGTTTATACTTTGGAGTCCTGGAATAAAATAATTTCTCGGTCTAAGTTAGGATTCCAATGGAACATTTCCCTACATGAAAGAACCATTTCTGGAGAGAAATGTAGCCATCTCCATGAACATAATTTTTTATTTAACCCAATTTATATAACATTTTAATAAATGTAACATTTAAGATTGTATTAAGGAAATATTTAATAATTTCCAAAATATTAGATGTGAACATTTTGAGGGTTTAAGACAAAAATATGCCATAACTTTCTGATCTGAGTATATAATATTCAATTTAATTACTTTTTTTAAAAAAGAAAATGAAGTGACTTAACCAAGAAATAATGTAAGATTTGTTTTGAATCTACTTTTAAATTTACACAAGGGCAAATTTAAATTTCTAAATGAAATAACTATATATAACTTAGATCCCTTACTACTGTTATAACTTCAGAGAGAACCTGAAGAAGCTTCATTCTTGCAGTTAAAAGGAATCAAAGTATATATTAAATTGTAACTTTCAGTAAGAAATAGTCTTCTATTGTTAAAATCATCATATGATGAATTGGAGACTCTTCATACACAAAGTATTTTCAGTTTCTGAGAATCTGAGTGTTATTTTTTGTTATTTATCTATGATGAATAAAATAAGAATCTCTAATTACTGGGTCAGAAGCCAGAAATTATTTAAACATAGGTCTTTTAACTTATGGTTGGAATAAAGCTATTCAAGAATTAACAGAAATAAGCACACAAAAAACGTATAACCTGCTTCAATATATTATTTCCTTTAAATGTCTTAAAAATATTCAAGGGATATCAAGTTTGGTACCTTATGTGAGAAAGCATAGGTAGCAAGGAAGAGTGGAGATTACACCAATTTAACCATGTACTTTAATCAATTAAATTTAATCCCATAAAAAGTTATATGTTTGTAAGTCGTGTGTCCTATGAAAATATTTCATCGGGTACTATTACATTTCTGGCAATATGGATCTTAAAACTTTTCTTTTGGAAAGAATAGGAAGTATAGACAGGCAAAATCTGGAATGTATGAAAGTATCAAACATATTATAAAATTAGATGAAAAGTATAGAAATTTTGCTCTGGGACTTGTTCTATAACATTTTACATATGCTTCCTCCCTGCCCCAACCCCCCAAAAGCAAATCTGTCAAAAATTCACTCTATCCTTTATCCTAGCCAACTCTTAAGCATCCTTCAAGTGTCTGCTGAAGTCTCACATTCACTGCATCTTGGACTAGGTTACATTTCCCTGTCTTAACACCACTGCCACTGCCCCACTGACTGCTGCTTCTCTCTCCTCCACTGCTGTGTACCTCTTTACTGAGGTCCTGGCTTTCAATTCAGGCCCAATCTAATCCATTCTCCACATTGTAGCCAGAATGATCTTTTAAAAATGCTAATTTGAGCATGCAAAGGACCAGATTTAAAGTCTCAATAAATTAGCATATTTTTTAGGATAGTTTAAAATCTCTAATATGGTCCGTAACATTCTAAGATTGTAGTGTGACCAGTCACTTCTCCAGCCTCCATGACTGCCACATCTTGTTCCTTGTGCTCCAGGCATACTGACTTCCCTTAAGTTCCTATCATGTGTTCCCCGCTGTCTCATACTTTAAGTGGAAACTCTTCCCTCTATCTTTTATCCTAGCCAACTTGTACTCATTCTTCAGGTTTGCCTTATACTTCACATTCTCTCAGAAAAGCATTCATTGCACCCCAGACAGGTCACATTTCCACAGCACTCTGAATTCTCCTCACGTATCTAATTACAAGTTCATTCTCTGTCTTCCCTATTAGAATTTAACTTCTAGGAGATGAAGGACTCTGCTATTTTCCCATGTACTTGGCATATAATTAGCATTCAGTAAATATTTGATAAATAAATGGATAAATTATGACCTGACAAAAGTGGAGTAGTAACCCTTGTATTGCAATCCTGTCAACTCAGTATACCAGAAGTATGTCACTTAAGATGCTGTTGGCTTTGTCCTCAGGTAAGCTGCCTTCTACCTTGTGAGATGGTTGTCACAGTTCTGGGCATCTCATGCAGGAAGGATAATGCCCAGTGGAGGAGAAGCAACTATTAAGCTGTCTTTTTTGATAGCAAAGACAACTTTTTCCCAAAACTCTTTGTAAGAGTTCCCTTCACATCTCATTGGCTGGTCTACCAAATTTTAAAATCTAAATAACTATAGTTCATTGTTCTTTCAAGTAGCAATGGTATTCCATGAGGAAGCAATTAGTTCAGCACACATATGATACAATCATGTAAGTGCATTTCCTTAAGATAATCATCATACTTCAGCATGCAGACAATATGCTTTATGCTTACTACCCATTATGTCACAAAGAATAGATGTGTACTCAATAGTAAAGCTTTAATAAAATCAATAATTCTTACTGCTCCAGCAAGGGCATTCTTAAGTAAACCTCTGTGTGTGTGTGTGTGTGTGTGTGTGTGTGAGTGTGTATGACTTGTTTTTACTGCAAATGTGAGTCATAGAACAGAGGTCAGCAAACTACAGCCCGTAGATCAAACATAACCCATAAGTACTTTTCTTAAAATAACATTTTACTGGACTACAGCCATACCCATTTATTTATATATTGTCTACATATGTTTTTGCTTTCAAACTGCAGAGTTTAGTAATTGAGACAGAGACTGTATGGCCTACAAAGTCTAAAACATTTCCTGTCTAGACCTTTACAGAAAAAAAAAATTACTGACCCCTAGCACAGAAGAGTACAATGACAACTAGTAGAGTTTGGTGCCATTCTTAGCCACTTAATTTGGGCTAAGAATCTAGCAGTTTTACTCATCATGTCTTCTGTACAAACAGATAAAATGCCAACTCAGTGAAAACAGCAAATAACATCTTATTATGAAAATAAAATTGTCTTCATGGACCCAATAAAAGGTCTTAGGGACCCCTTAGACCAGTACACCACAATTTGAGAATAATTCTGTAGATTACAACATGCATTCTTACCAAAACCTGATATAAATTAGTAGTGTTACCTCTTCTTAGACAATGCAAAATTTTAGAACACTTTAACTCCATTTGCTCCATTCACAATTGATATGTTATTGTGATATGAATTTTCTCTATATTTAAACTCCATAAGACATTATTTTTTAAGCAGTTAATATCACTCAAATATCTTTTCAAATATTGCTTCCTGAATCTCCGACCTTCTCTCAGGGATCACTGGCCATCCATCTGAAAAACACTTTAGGGTATTTTGTTTGATCTGTGGCTGGTGGTAATATATGCTCTCTATTTATATTTGTTTGAAAATATGTTTATTTCACTTTCATATTGGAAGAATGTTTTGCTGGATAAGGCATGGTACATTCAGTATGCTAAAATGAAATAACTGTAATGCTAAATATGATTCCTTTGCTGGTTGGCTGACACGGTTTCTGATGAGAAGTTAACTGACAGTCTTATTGTTGTTCTTGGAATATGATCTAGAATGGTCTTTCTTTGTTTTTAACTTTCAGTCATTTTCCTATGATGGCACTCTAAGGATTGTCATTTTGCTTATCTATAAATCTTTGCTTTGTGGAAATATTTGTACCTGTGATTTGGTGCCTTTATCAGTCTTCAGAAATTTTCAGTCAATTAATCTCTTTAAACTTTGCTTGCATCATGTTCCCTCTCCCATTCCCTTTGAAGACTCCAATTATACATATAAGAGACCTTTTCACAGTATCCGTTATGTCTCTTATGCCCCATCTGTATTTTGCAACCTTACTTTTGTCCGTATTTCAGTTTGTACACTTTTTCTGACTTGTCCACTAATTCCCTGTTCAATCGTGTCTAATAGAATTCAAACCATATTATATTCTTAATTTTAGGCACTGTATTTTCCTTTTTCTAGAATTTCCATTAGGCTCTTTTTAAACGTATCTTTTTCTCTCCTGAAATTCTTAAACTTGTCTTTTTGTTTCCTTGAATGTATTAACCATAGTTTAAATTCTGTATCTGATAACTCTGAGTTTTCTATTGTTTTTATTGTCTGTCACTTTTTTGGTCTTGTGGGTTTGTATTCTTATGTTCCTGGCTACTTCTGAATTAGTTTAGACATTGCGTATGAAAATGTGTATGAATTAATAATTACATCTGGCAGGATACTATGAGTATTCGACATTTGAATCATCATATCCCAGTCAAGGGACTGAGATCATTTGAAACTGGGTCTTCTTCCTTTTCAGTGCTAGTCAATTGTCAGTTCATCCTTCCTTTTAGTTTGTAGTACCTCAGGGTTCAATCTCAAAGCTTAGGACATTTACTAGATAATCCCTCCTTAGGGGCTCCAAACTCTAATTATTTGTCACTCAAGCCTCCACGTTTTGTCAACAGCCCTGCTCAACCTCTTAGTTTCTCTCACATTTTATGGTATCCTAACTCTAGGAGAAAAGCAGCCCCAAAGGTGAGGCTCACCTTTTGGGGTTCCCTTCTTCTCCTGGATCTTGGCTCTATAAATCTACACTACTTTTAATGCTTTCCAATGCCTTCATACAACTGTTAAATATTTTGTCCAGCTTTTCAACTAATTGCTATTGTTTGGAAGATTGAACCAAATTACCTAGTCTACCATTATTGGAAGTAAATTCTGGATTAGTACACCTCTGTCATAGCCCATTCTACGTGAAATTCTTCATTAATTCACTTTCTACATTCTTTTCCTTTGAGTACCATACAGTTCATATCCCATAATATTTTGATACTTACTTTTTTAATATCATGGATTTCAATAACAATAGTTAAGTTTTCTCAGTCTCTCCATCTGCAAGTGATATTTTCATGCTTGAAGAAGAAAGACCTTATCAATTGCACTTTCATATCTCAAGCATGTTCTGATCTTAATTGCACAGAACTGCACAATATTAACACCAAAACCAAAATATTTAATAAAAGATATCCCACCAATTAACATACTTTTTAGAGGAAAGGTATTTTTTTTCCATGTGGCATTGCAGTTTACTGATTCTAAATTTAGTTTCCATGTTGAATCTAAAAAATATTCCCAACCAGGCAGCATTTCTTGGCAAATATAATAATTCTTACCTATTATCTTTAGTAACTTTTTGGACTTCTTGATTACATCATGTACAGATTATACAATTAAAAATGCAATGCCATGGTTCCACTGTGGTTTATCCAAGGATTGGCTTTAAGAATAGTAGTTAATGGTAGAAATTGATCATTATATGTGAGTCGTAGAGGGAGATTTAAGCAAATTACAAGCCAGGTACTGATCTAGAAAGGGAAGACCCAATACTGAAGAAGAGTGAACTTTAATTGGAGACTATAACAAAATTTTAAAAATTTTGGTGTATATAGTGGTGTATATAGTGTATATAGTACCTATATACCTGGTGTATATAGTACCTAGAAAAGTAACCAGAACTGAATGCTTTATTAATCTCTTATAATAACATGATTTTACGATGGATGTTAAAGCAAAACATACTTGTGCAAATAGTTGTAAAAGTGAAAATTGTTTTCTTTAGTATCCCAGCTTTAATATGTACCAGAAATTTTTGATTTAAAGTTTTGGAAATAATAATGTAACATATATAATTAGCTATATTAATTAGTATAATAAAAATTAATATATTAAATAGTATTAATAAAATATTAAACAAATGATTTAATAATATAAAATATATATGTTTGATAGATATATATCAATGCATATTTTTGTTTTATATATATACTTTTTAATTAATTTATTTATTTATTGGCTGCTTTGGGTCTTCGTTGCTGCACGTGGGCTTTCTCTAGTTGCAGCGAGTGGGGGCTACTCTTCGTTGCGGCGGCTTCTCTTGTTGCGGAGCACAGGCTCTAGGCGTGCGGGCTTCAGTAGTTGTGGCACGGGGACTTCAGTAGTTGTGGCTCGTGGGTTCTAGAGCACAGACTCAGTAGTTGTGGTGCATGGGCTTAGTTGCTCCATGGCATGTGGGATCTTCCCGGACCAGGGCTGGAACCCGTGTCCCCTGCATTAGCAGGTGGATTCTTAACCAGTGCGCCACCAGGGATGTCTGCACAACCACACCAAGAACTGGGACCAGGAAAAACTTCATAGAAATGACTCAACTAGTGAATAGTTGAATTGAGATGTGAGCACAGGCTTGTCTGATCCTCCAAACTATATTTTTCCCACTATACTATACCACATAGGAGGAAAAAAATGAAAAATCAGACATGATACTGGTGTTTACAAACATATATAATAGATATAATATTTATGAAATATTGTACAAGGACTTCTGGTTATGGCTGGGATGGTTAATTAGTAAAAAGTTCTTTGAGAACTGTTTACTTCTTTAGAATTTTTTCAAATATATTATCAAAGTGCATAAAATCTCTAAATCTCAGGATTTATATGAGTAATAAATAATGTAACAGTTGCTTGGAAATTATTGAACCACATGTGACATATTAGCCTGTCTAGATTATTATCCTGAGGAGATAATCTCCCATTTAGAAGCACCAAATTCTCCCCCATAGAGGCAGACCACTAAATACTGCAGTACTTCCCCTTGGCCTAAGAAGGAAGCTACATGCTGTGTTAATATTTTCAGCAGACTCTTTTAACAATTATAATCTATAATCACTCACCTGGGACTGAACATATGTTGTGCTGAATTGTCATTTGTCTTTCTAGATTAAAAGCAAGTAAGCGGGGGCTTCCCTGGTGGCGCAGTGGTTGAGAGTCCGCCTGCCGATGCAGGGGACACAGGTTCGTGCCCCGGTCCGGGAAGATCCCACATGCCGTAGAGCGGCTGGGCCCGTGAGCCATGGCCACTGAGCCTGCGCGTCCGGAGCCTGTGCTCCGCAACGGGAGAGGCCACAACAGTGAGAGGCCCGCGTACAGCAAAAAAAAAAAAAAAAAAAAAAAAAGCAAGTAAGCGTCTTGCCTACAGTAGTCACTCAGGAAATAGTGGTTGACTTGAAATCAAAGAGCTGCCTCTTGTCAGGTCTGTGTGTGCTACTTTGATCTTCAGTCCTCTATCTCTAGCCTTCATCCTTCGATCATTATTAATTCCCTGCTCCTAAGCTCTGGGTAGAGTCATGTTTTAATGCATCTCCTCATTTCTTGCCAGAAAAATAAGTTATGGAGAAGATAAAGCAGATACTTATTTCTTAGAGGTTCAAATATAAAAGGATCCTTTTGTCCTACTTTTTGTTTGTTTTTACTGTTGTTGTTTATTCTTTTTCTCTAATATCTTTACCCAGATGCTCAAGGTCACTTGAAGACTAAGAAAAAACCTAATGCATACTTTGAGTTTATAATTTTGCAAAACTGAGATTTACTTTACCTTCCATGTATTCTAATTCTACAAGTACAATTTAAAAACTATTAATATATTTCATACATTAGAATATTATCTACTTATGAAAAGGAATGAAGGTTTATATGTGATGATATAAATAATTTACAAGATTTATTACTAAATAAAAATGAAGGTATAGGACTGTGTGTAGAGTATAATCTCATTTATAAAAAATGGTGAAATTGTCTGAATATGTACATATATTTTTTGATATGCATTGATTATGAGTGGAAAAATATATAAGAGTAGTTTCTGAGTTCCCTGGTGGAAGGGAGACTTACTTTTTACTCATACACTCTTGTGTACCACTCAAAATTCTTATGAAATGCTTCAGATAGTTTCAATTTTAAAAAGTTAATAAAATGACACAATTCAAAATTTCTCAAAATAAGATTATATAGGATATAATGCATTCATTCATTCATTCATTCATTCATCCAAGAACCATTTATTAAACCTCCTTAATGTGCTGCCTATTAAACTTGAGTTATTGTTGAGGAAGAAGGTGGGGAGTAGGGTAGTCATTGTGCTTCCAGGACACAATGAGTAGAGGGGGTGGTATCAACATTTCTGAAAGTTAGAAATGAGCAGTTATCTGTCCAAGATGAATTTCATACTCTGTGTCCAGGTTGCCCTAGTGTAGATTAGTGGTCTCAATTGAAGGGTTTATTTGCCTATGTAGGTTACCCCTATAGTAAGTGGTTACCCCTACAGAACTGTTGAACCCTGATAATAACTGCTTGGTTTAGATCGGCTTGGACACCAATTAATAGGGAGAAATCTAGAGATCATAGAAACAGCTGTCCGATTCAGAGACCTGGAGGGGCATTGAGAAGAATAGGTGCTAGGATGAAATAATCAGAATCCTAAAGCAAAGGAATTCTTTGGGATGGTAGCTTTTAAAGCTCATCCATTCTCAATGACCACCTTTATGTACATTAACATGGCCATTTATGGACCACTTTCTGTCAAAAATAACTGCAGAAGTATGAATATTGGCATTCATATAAACAACTTAACATACAAATAAACAATGTAGAGAAGCAATTAGCTTCAAGACAGCTAAGAATTGTAGTTAAAGCTTGAAAACATGCTGTGTGAAAACTACACTTTATCATTAACGTAGATTTATTTCTAGGAAACGTTTTGTTGTAAATCTAGCATTTAAAATGATGAAAATACCGTTGTTTTTAGACATAATAAAGATTGTAATATATGCTCTCCTTTAATCTCCATAAAAGTACTATCTTCAGAAGGATCAGAAAGCTGAAGAGACCATCAACACAGTTTTCATTGCTCACCTCCTCTGCATTGTAATGTTGTCTTATCAGTTTTGTGTCACATTTATTCGCCAGATTTCCTATTTCTCTATGGAATATAGCAGACTCTGTTGGTAGCAAATTTTTTGTTCTACCACTATTTGGTTTCCAAATTAAAAAGTTTTCCCTTTGACATTCAAGTCTTATTCTTTATCTCTTGGGGCATTTTATTACAATATAATCTTTCTACAACTGGCCTGTCAGACAAAAGATGAATTGCTCTTAATAACAAAGAATAAAAACCCTTTGGAGTTTGCCTACTGCAATCTACCAGATTAAATTTTTATTATTATTATTTTCAAAGAAAGAATTGTGTCCCATTTTGGTACAGTTCTTAGAGAATTGACTTTTTTCTTTTCCAAATTGAAAATCATCAGCTATGATATTTGAAAAGGATAATGGTCTATCACAGATAAAATTGGCTTTAGCATTCTCCCCCGCGACCCTGCTTTGTTGTTGCTCTTTGAGATTGTCCTCTTCTGGGTTTGCACAGTAAAATCTTTATTTCTTACCCAAACAGGCTTTTCCAACAAATCTCGAGATTTAGGAAGTCACCATTGCTACCAGGAATTTATGTTACCCAAAATCAGCAAACAGACTTAACCAATATTACAGCAATGCTCTAGGCTACAGGAAAGCTGTTATTTGACCAAGATGTTATTACAGAGTAGAAAAACAGATTACTCTTTATATTTTAGGTTCTACAGAAACCTTTCATAAAGTAGTTATACCTAAGGAAATACAGAAATTCATTTGTCAGAAAACACTTTAGCTAAATGGAGTCAAACACTAGTTATGTCCTTGCCCAGCTTTGTGAAAACTCATTCTTATGACTTCACTTTATAGAAAAAAGTAGTAAAGTGCCAAGGTCAAACTACAGCTGATTTTAAATGTAGCTACTCTTATCACTAGATGCTATTATTGCATTATTACCAGCACCAGTGATTGTTTTTTCTGCCCTAATCTGTATTCCTCCCATCAGAAAAAGGAATCAGCTGACTCTCTTAGTAAAGCCTTGCATGTTATAGTTATTGTTAGGGCTCCTTTAGAATTTTTCTCACAAAGTGTTCACTTGCATTTTGTATGAGAACAAAAACTAAGCTACCAGCACACCAGTTGATAGGAGCTGACGTTCTTCTGTGATTAATTCTCCTTAACAAGAAATTACTGTCTTCTATTCTCTTGGTTTTTCTCATGAAGGATTTTCATATTTTTACTTGATTGGAATAATTATCTTACTTCTTGCAATAGAATTTATCTGAGTATTTTTCATGTCTTATTTTTATTTTCCATTTTATTCCTTGTAATATTAGTAAATAAAGAAATGCATGCTGGTAAAATGTTCAAAAATACCAGTGCGTATAGAATAAAAATTTAAAATTCCCCTTCACACTTTCACCAACCCTGCATAATTTGATTCCTTCCCCCCAAATAGCCGCTATCCTTGCAAAATAGTCTCAATTTACATTTATACTCTCACAGATTCTAATTTTCCACTTTTAAAACGTCAAATAACCAAGCTATTTGAAATTTTTCTGAAGGAAAATTAAAAGAGTAATGACCTGAGCCAAATGCTTGTGCTTCATTTTGTGAACTTAGTGACATTTCTTGGCTTCTTAGAGATATTTTCTTGTTTACACATGACTTTCTGAATTCTTAATGGTTGTAGTTGCCAAATAAGTAACCTCTGGGTAAATATGGTGTTTTCATAGCTTTATTTTAGTGTTGCTTAATTTATTTCTTCCCACATGAAATTGAGTTTTTGCCATCAAGAATAGCATTAGATATATTTATGATTCAAATCAGTTGACCCACAGCCATAGTTATGATAGATTTATATCATCAAAGCTACTTTCAGTTTGTTTTCTTGATCACTCACAATATCTGTGTATAATAACATTAAATTATCCTTATTCTGTACATACCTTTTAGCTCATTTGAGCTGCTAGTCCAGATGATGAAATCATCCAATATAAATGTTTACTAAAAGTAAAAAGTTCCTCAACACAATTTTTCTGCTAAATTGATCTATGAATTAAATGTTGAATTAATATATTTGAATAGCAAAATCTACTTGTGATTAATAACTAATTACCAAATGAGTTAGTAAGTTAGTGTTTTTAATCAAGCTTTATTTTGAGGTGATTGTAGATTTACACACAGTTGTAAGAAATAATAGAAATCCTCTGCACACTTTACCCAGTTTTCCACAATAGTAACATCTTGCAAAACTCTAGCACAGTATCACAACCAGGATATTCACAGTGAGTATTTCCATCACCACATAGATCCTTCCTATTCCCTTTCATAGTGACATCCACTTCCGTTCCAGTCCCACCACTTCCTCAACCCTTGGCTATCACTGATCTGTTCTCCACTTCTATAATTTTGTCATTTCAAGAATGTCCTATACATGGAATCATGCAGTTTGTAACCTTCTAGCATTGGCTTTTTTCATTCAGCCTAATTTTCTGGTGATTCATCTAAGTTGTTGAGTATATGTGTAAATAGTTTTTTTTTTTTATTATTGCTGAAAAGTATTCCATGATATGGATGCACCAGTCTGTTTATTCACCCACTGAAGGATATGTGTCGATTGCAGTTTGGGGCTATTGCAAATAAAGCTGTTATGAACATTTATGTACAGGCTCTTGTGTGATCATGAATTTTAATTTTTCTAAGATAAATTCTGAAAAGTTCAACTGCTGGGTTGTGTGATAGTTCCATGTATAGCTTTTCTGAAGATTGCTAAGCTGTTTTCTAGAATGGCTATACCATTTTACCTCCCCACCAATAATGTATAAATGATCCAGTTTATCCACATCCTTTTGGTGTTGTCCCTATTTTTATTTTAGCTATCTTATTGAATTTTAGTTTTCATTTCCCTGACAAATAATGAAGTTAAACATCTTTTCATGTGCTTCTGAAATGAAATGCCTCTTAATGACTTTTACCCATTTTCTAATTAAATTTTGTTATGTTTTGTTATTTTTCCTGTTTTGAGAGTTCTTTATATATTCTAGATACCAGTCACTTGACGTATATATGATTTGCAAATACTTTCTCCCCGTTTGTTGCTTGTGTTTTCACCCTCTTAACAACGTTCTTAGCTGAGCAAAAGTTTTCAATATTGATGTAGTCTAATTTATCAATATTCCTTTTGTGGATCATTATTTCTATATCAAGTCTAAAACTCTTCACCTAGCTCTAGATCCTGAATAATTTCCCCTATGTTTACTTCCTAGAAGTTTTACAGTTTTACATCATGCAGTTAAATCCATGCTCCATTTTGATTTAATTTTGTGTAAGATGTAAGGTTTACCTTGTGGGTTTTTTTGTTTGTTTTTGTTTTGTTTTGTTTTGTTTTGTTTTTTTTGCGGTACACGGGCTTCTCACTGTTGTGGCTTCTCCCGTTGCGGAGCACAGGCTCCGGACGCGCAGGCTCAGCGGCCATGGCTCACGGGCCCAGCCACTCCACGGCACATGGGATCCTCCCGGAACGGGGCACGAACCTGCGTCCCCTGCACCAGCAGGCGGACTCTCAACCACTGCGCCACCAGGGAAGCCACTTGTGATTTTTTTATTATTTGTTTGTTGTTGCCTATGGATGTCCAGTTGCTCCAGTAATTGTTGAAAAGCCTAAAAATCTATGCTTCCTCCATTGAATAGCTTTTGCACATTTGTCAAAAATCAGTTGAGCATATTTGCATGGGTTTTTTTTTAGGTTCTATATTCTGTTCCATAAATCTATGCATTTATCTGCTAATATCACAGTCTTGATTACTGTAGCTGTACAATACTTGTTAAAATCAGATTGATTTTTTCCTCCCACTTTATTCCTTTTTTTTTTTACAAAATTGTTTTAGCTATTCTAGTTTCTTTGATTTCCACATATATACCTCTTCCTTTACTTAGATCTTCTTTTATTTCTTTCATCAGTGTTTTGTTGTTTTTAGCATCTAAGTCCTGTACATGTTTTATTTACACATAGTTTATTTTTGAACAATTGTAAATCTTATTGTATTTTTAATTTCAACGTGCAAGTATTCACTGCTAGTACAAAGAAATTAAATATTTTTTGTATATCTTGTATTCTGTGACTTTGCTCAACTCACTTTTTCATCCTAAGAAGTTTTTTGTAAATGACCCAAGATTATCTACACAGGCAATCATGTCATCTCCAAACAGGAACATTTTTAATCCTTACTTTCTAATCTACATGCTTCTATTTCCTCTAGTTGCCTTACTGCACTGGCTATAAGTTCCAGTACTATACTGAATCAGACTGGTAAGAGTGGACATTCTTGCTTTGTTCCCAGTTTCAGTGGGAAACAGTCAAGTATCATGTTAGCTCTAAGTTTTTTGTAGATGCTTTTGTCAAGTTGAGGAAGTTTCCCTCTATTTCTACTTTTCAGAGATTTTTTTTTATCATGAATTAGTGCTTATTTTTGTCAAAATTTCTTGCATTAAATCATACAATCCTGAGATTTTTCTTCTTCCATCTATTAATGTGGTGGATTTTATGGATTGATTTTAGAATATTAAACCAGCCTTGCATCCCTATAATTGTTCAAGGTGTAAAATTCTTTTATATATTATGAATTCTGCTCATTAATATTTTATTAAGAATTTTTGTACCTATATTTATGAAATTGTTCTGTAGTCATTATGTCTTGTTTTATTTTGTTTTGGTACTATCTTTGTCTGGTTTTGATGTCAGTGTAATACTAGTTTCATAAAATTAATTGGGAGGTGTCCCCTCCTCTTCTGTTTTCCTGGAAGAGATTCTATACAATTTGTCCTAATTCTTCTTAAAATATTTGGTACAGTTCTGAAGTAAAAATATTATGTGTTTGGATATTTCTTTTTGGGGAGTTTTAAAATTACAAATTCAATTTCTTTAGTAGTTATGGGGTTATGAAAATTATGTTTTATCCTGGGTAAGTTTTGATATTTAGTGCATTTCAAGGAATTAGTCCTCTTCATCTGAGCTATCATATTATGTGTGGAGAGATGAACAACATTCCTTTTTTATTCTTCTGATATCTGCAAGATCTATAGGGAGTTTAAAATATATAGATAGAAATCATGAAGATGAGATTACCTAGAATATATGTTTATGTATATGTTTATATATTCTAGGTAATAGACTATTAGAGAGAGAGAGAAAAAAGAGGACTATGACAGAACAAGAAAGAAATAGACAAAGGTGACCAAAGAAATAGGAGAAAAATCCAGAGAGTGCAGTGTCATAGAAGCCAAGGGAAGGAGATGATTTCAAGGGGAGAAAGGAGCCTAGAGTGTTAAGTGAATTAAAGACTGAGACATGTCCATTGATTTCAGCAGCAAGGAGGATATAGATGAAATTGACAACATGGCAAGATCAATGCAGTGAATCGGTGGAAGCAGAAGCTGCATTGGGATGTGTTGAGGAGCAAGTGAGAAGTAATGAAGTAGAGGTAGTGGCAGTGGACAGTTCTTTCCAGGGTTTTCAAAAAGGAGGAGGAAGATAATGAGCTCCTGAAAGGGAACCAGGAGAAGAAAATTAAAAAAAAGAATTTTTTTAACATTAGATAAACATTGGCATCTTAGAATGTTCTTTAGCAGGAATCTAATAACTGGGGAAAAGTTAAAAGTATTTAAAATATAATTTTCAAAAAGGCAAAAATCGGGCTTCCCTGGTGGCGCAGTGGTTGAGAGTCTGCCTGCCGATACAGGGGACGCGGGTTCGTGCCCCGGTCCAGGAGGATCCCACGTGCCGCAGAGCGGCTGGTCCCGTGAGCCATGGCCACTGAGCCTGTGCTCTGCAACGGGAGAGGCCACAACAGTGAGAGGCCCAATTAGCTAAAAAAAAGAAAAAAAATAAAAAAGACAAAAATTATAACAGACAAATGGAAATATAAAGTCAAAGATTTTATATAACTCATTAATTAATGAAGGAAGCAGTGTGATATTGTGACCTGTTCCTACAGCATCTGAGAAGCTGAGATTGTTATAGGCAATCTAACAAAGATATGTTAGGATAAGATTACTGGATTAGATATAAAACTTGATCATGTCCAACACACCATAAGTCACTGGAGTTATCAGTTCCACTGGTTGGAAATTGCAACTCTTTTGGACAAAAATATACACATTAACATGTGTCTTCTCTAAGTCTCCGATTTTGGACTTCAGATCTCTAGTAAACATATGAGGTGAATTAAATACATTTCCCAAGACAATCATTATGTGCCTTAGCTCCAATGTGATATTGAAATGCACCTTCCATGCTTTTGGCCTTATTTTCAAATTTTAGATAATTTTTCTGACATACATTAGAGACGCTGGATAACTATAGAGTAAGATCTCCAAGAAGACAAGAAAGTGCAATTATCCTGGCTGCACATTGGAATCTCCTGCAAAATATTTTAAACGTACTTAAATCCTGGCTCCACTCTGAGAGATTCTGATTTAATTAATGCAGAGTGGGGCCCCAACAACACCCAGAGATGAGAACTCTGGCAGAAGGTGTGGTAATAAGGGCACAGGTGAGAGAATTAGTCTTAGAAAAGGGAGGATACCACTTGGTATACAGAAAAGAAGCAAGGGTTGGGGACTTCCCTGGTGGCGCAGTGGTCAAGAATCCACCTGCCAGTGCAGCAGACACGGATTCGATCCCTGGCCCAGGAAGATTCCACATGTCGCCAAGCAACTAAGCCCGTGCACCACAACTACTGACCCCACGCTCTAGAACCCAACGAGCCACAACTACTGAAGCCTGTGTGCCTAGAGCCCATGCTCCACAACAAGAGAAGTCACCGCAATGAGAAGGCTGCACACCACAACAAAGAGTAGCCCCCGCACGCCACAACTAGAGAAAGCCCATGCACAGCAACAAAGACCCAATGCAGCCAAAAATAAATAAATTAAATAAATTAATTTAAAAAAATTATATTAAAAAAAGGAAGCAAGGGTGGACTGGAGATGCATGATCATAGATTTAGAGGAAAAAAATAATGCCTGTTTCACTTTAATCCAGTTGTGAAAATTAAGGGAGAAGGCAGATACAATTTCTTTGAAATGGAATAATATTTTAATTAGGTTGAGTATATACACTACTCTTTCTTTGAAGCTTCCTATGTGCATGGACAGAAACAATATTTTAAGGTAAATTTAATGGTCTTTATAGAATTTTAGTTGTTAAATTCATCCTCTTTAATTTAGCTTCTTAGGTATTCTCCATTGACAAATGTGATTTCTTAAAATATATCCAGTTTTAAGAGCAAAATGTCCACTGACAAATGACTCTTTCAGCTCTTTGATGTGAGATAGTAGTCTCCGTGGCCTAACTTCTAAATGTACATGATGGATGGTGGTCATAGGAATGATACATTCTCCTAAATGAACTCATGGTTTTCTGCTGCAGTGGTTGGCCTTGCACCCCCTTTTTTTTTTTTTTTTTTGGCTGTGTTGGGTCTTCGTTTCTGTGCGAGGGCTTTCTCTAGTTGTGGCAAGCAGGGGCCACTCTTCATCACGGTGCAGGGGCCTCTCACTATCGTGGCCTCTCTTGTTGCGGAGTACAGGCTCCAGACGCGCAGGCTCAGTAGTTGTGGCTCACGGGCCTAGTTGCTCCACGGCATGTGGGATCTTCTCAGACCAGGGCTTGAACCCGTGTCCCCTGCATTGGCAGGCAGATTCTCAACCATTACACCACCAGGGAAGCCCCTTGCACCCCTTTTAAATTAAGATAATGCTTTGAAATGCAGAACAAGAATAAAATACTATGGGGATCACCATGAAATAGGGCAAAGAGGAAGTATATGTAATTCACTTGCAAAGTTCAGTACTTGGGCACAGTCTCATGACTCACCACCTCGGAGAACAATTGCACCAGCCTACAGGTGCTTCTACCAGACTGGGAGCTCTTGAAGTACAAGCTCTTGACTATTCACCTCTCTAAAATATCAGTCTTCGATAACGTTTTTGGCATTTGATAGTTGCTTAATAATATTTGCTGAATGAACAAATGGATTATACTTACGATGCCAACAATTGTTCCAAAGGCTACAGAAATAATTATAATTCAAAGCACACAGTTTCTGAGTTAAGAAGATTGAAAATTTCTTAATACGGCACATGCTAAAGTTCAGCAGTTTATTTATAGGACAATTTTGCTTCTGCTTCTCTCCCTCATTGCTGCAAATGCTAAACATCAGTCTGTCATGCATGCAAAGTGCTGATCTAATTGGCCTATAAGAGCTCTCTTTTCCCTTTCAGCATTGTAAAAATGTTAGATGGATAATCCACTTAGAGCCTCCCTTTCTGTGCTACTATATTTAAAACAGCTTGTTGTGTTGTTCATGGGGATTTATAAAATGAGTTTCTGAGAGATGAGAGATTGTAGAGTGCTAATATGCTTTCTACTTTTCCCTGAGCCTTTGAAATGATTTACCTCAGTCACAGTGGGGCTGATTTCCCTTGACATTTTTTTGACCATCTGTAGTACATAAAACAGAAATGAGAACTCTCCCAGGAAAAGATGAGGCCTTTTCTGTACTTCTTCAATGCCACTCCATGGACTTCTCTCTGGGAGCGTATCTGTGAACTTCTCTATGGGAGCGTATCTGGCTTCCTAGGGCTCCACAGTGTTATTTCTAGCAGAGAGCACAGTCCCCAAGGAAGGGAGGACTTGAGCAAGCTTTCTTTGCCACCTGTTCCTCCATGGTGCTAAGTGTTGTATTCCCTACAAACAGCAAATAACAGTGTTAGGGTATGTGATACCTTCACAAGTCTCAATATTTCTACTTCTTGATTCTGAACAATTCGAACTTTGAATGAGAGCAACACTGCCTCCGAAGCATCTAAGGCATTTTATAGGCATTATTTTCGGTGATTATTCTAATTATCACTTCAGTAAGTCTGAGTTATCATTGTCCTCAATTTATGGTAAAGAAAAAGAGTTACAGGGAGTTTATGATATATCAAGTTCCCATAGCTCATAAGAGATGAAAGAAGATAAAAGCCCATCTTTTCTGATAATTAGAAGATTCTATCTTTTGTAAAACATGGACAGTCAGAAACTTCATAAGAGCATATATCTCAGGCTCTCTTTTTAACAAAATCTCAACATGGCATAATTAGCCCATGAATATAAATATTTATACCTTATGAGGACCACATTTTTTTCTGAATATTCAATTTAGTGTCTAGAAGAGAATTCACAGCCAGAAATCAAATACATTCCCCAAGAAGTCTTCTCTGAAGTGTCTCTTTGACTTTGGAAAACTCTGTTTCCTTCTTAGTATTTCATTGATGATTGTTAAAATCATGTATTGAAATGTCTATGGAGTAGCTATCAGGTGTTGAATGCCTACTCTACCCAATACCATATTTTATATTCACCTCAAAGTGAACAATATTACCATAATTTTACAGAGGAAGAAATGGAAGCTCACAGAGATGAAATAATTTTCTCAAATTCACTAAGCTGGAAAGTGATGAAGTTGAAATTTAAACCCAGGTCCCACTAGCTTCCAGCCGTTTTCCACCTTGTCACCACAACTCAACAGAATCATGTGAATGTTCTAGTTGTCAAGAACTTCATGTCCCTCAGGTAACATAAATGATTCACTCTGAGCATTGTTAGATCACCATCCATGCAAGTATACATTTTTTCACTTTATTCTTTTGCATTTTTTAGTATGATAGTTTGAATACAGAAATTTGCTTTTAACTCATTCATGCAACACTAGGGAATATTGTTGGGTTTTCTCATTTTCAAAAAGTTAAGGGGAAATGAAATAACAAGTGAATATACGAATAGGAAAAGAAAACACTTTGCATGCTAACACCTAAATCTCAAATGGCACATCAGTTTTAAATTGTGTTAAAGCATATTAGCTTTAAAGGGTTTAGCCATTAGGGAATTTTCCATTGCCAGTAATATGGCCGATTGAAACTAGTTAGAATATTTTAATAGAAGTTTTCTTTTCATTAGAATTATTTCAAGCCTGGATATAGTCTCCAACTAATAAAGATAATCAAAATACTTTAGGGGTCTATTTAAGAAAATTAGAGCAACTGGGGCAAGCTGAAGAATTTGATTCTTGACTGAGAAGGAGAAGAAGGTGGTATTTCTGCTTTTTATGGAAAATTAACTGCCGAAATAGGATGCCAGCATGAAAATAAGGGTACATAGCACTAAAAAGCTATATCTCAGGGGGAATTTGTGTTCAGATCTCCCAGAGCATAAAATGCCACAGGCTTTCTTAGGCACACAGCAAGTCAGATGAACATGGTCTCTAAGGAGGTGAGAAACGAAGGGACATAATGATATGCACTGCCACTCAAAGCTCAAATAACAACATGGTTTATTTTTGCACATGGGGAACTTCAGTGAACTTCAAAACATACCTCTTTCAATTTCACAGCATTCTTTCTGTTAGGTCAATAACAAATAACAAAATAATCATGGACATGCCCAGCTTCTAAATGAGATCAGTTAAACTAAAGAAATGAGGAAACATGCATTCAAGACCCGAATCAGCTTTTCCCCTCCCTGAAGAGTCCTTCTTCCAAGAATATTAAATAATGGGGCACACACATGTACAGAATATTTTCTTTAAAAAGTTGGGACCTAGGAGTTTTCATTTTGGACTCAACCAAAAATGGGGCTATGAACCAGGACTATAATTGTACTTCATTTCCTCCACTTAGAAAACAGGAATGATAACATCTAACTTAACGTGTAGGGCACAGTACAAGGTTTCACACCAAGAAGGTGAATGTGTGCTGAGTTGCTTTATACCTATTTGTACGTTCTAAGGAGCAGGCTCATTCTGCAGAGAAATAACATAACAGGCATTGGAAAGGTTGAAGGTCTACCCATAGTTGATAGCAACATTGCTTTCCAGCCCCAAAAGTATAGGTGACAGCATTTACTTGGCTGTGACAGTGTTGGCTTGGCTGTCCAGGCTCACCAACCTCTCTGGCAGAGCATAGGCACCAGAGAGCATCCTCTGAAGGGACCCGATTCTGGCTTCAGGGAGACCCAAGGTCCCGGTGGCTGAGCTCTCCTGAGTCCTGCAGCTATATAATGGCCCACTAGTTGCATTTGTGAGCAAAAGCCCTCTTTTTGAATTAATATATTTGTCAAATTCTTTGATAATATAGTAAAGATTGGTAGGCGCATTTATTATATTAGGTGATCTACAGAAATCCTAGAGACCGTCTTTTATTTTGAGAACATTTCTTACTGCATGCCTCCTCCATTCCTAGCCCTCTGCAGGGCACTAAGAGGAAAAGATGAAAGATGGTAGAGACATACCCTTGTTCCTGAGGGCCATGGCATCCGTTTCAGGAATTCTAAAGAAGAAATGTTTGGGAGAATTTTAGTATACATCACAGGTTTAGAGATAAAATTCAAGAAGTCTTTACATCATTGCGGAACTGAAGTCAAAGTGAAGAATGGCCTTAAGTGGTGGACCTAGAATTAAAGAAAAGAAATCAAATGTAACATAAAATAAAACACAGAGAGAATGATCTTGAGGGTCAGTGCTATTTATGTGTTTATGGTTTTTTGCTTTAGGTCTTTCTGCCAGAGGATTCTTTGGGACTTTGTGCCTTGATTTGTATTGGCTTGTCAAGAGACAGATAAGGCTTATGTTCATTTCACCTGAGGACCTAAAAATCTGTCAGAATTTAATAACATTGACCAGAATGCAGACAGAGTCACAGTGGGAACGTATTTGCAAAAGTCAGAATTTCAAGAATGAATCTCACTTTTGTCAGGAGGTTATAAAATAACTAGGAAAACTTTTGCCTATGGCTTAGTCTCAGAAGCTATGGCCTGAATACCTTATATCACATGTGAGCCTTACTTCCAAAGCAGAGTAGATATGGAGAGGTAAACGCATTCAAAAAGTGTGATGCACAACTACTCTGATAGTTATCCTGTTAAATTCATCCAATAAGTGAGAGACTTATCGGTCTCTCACTAAGGAGAGACAACCTTAGTGGTAGTTAGTAAGAACGTTTCTGTCTGGCTGTAGAGACACAACTAGTTGAATAAGTCTGTTGTTGTTAAAGCTACTGAGGAACTTACTTTAATAGATGTATTCAATGACCAGTTATATCCTTACTGCTCTAAGTGTACTATATTAATTTGCTAGGGCTGCCATAACAAAATACACAGATTTGGTGGCTTAAACAACAGAGATTTATTTTCTCACAATTCCGGAGACCAAAATACAAGATACACTTGCTGACAGGGTCGGTTCTCTCCTTGGCTTGCAGATGGCCACCCTCTGGTACCTCCTCTTGTGGTCATCCCTCTGCATGTGCACACCTGGTATCTATTAGGGAGTCCAAATTTCCTCTTCTTATAAGGACCCCAGTCTGATTGGATAAGGTCCACCCTAAGGGCCTCATTTTAACTTAATCGCTTCTTTAAAGGCCCTATCTCCAGAGACAGTCACATTCTGAGCTACAGGGCATTGAGGCTTCAAAATACGAATTGGGGACGAGGGGAGGGCCACACAATTCAGCCCATAACAGTAGTAAGTGAAATGGATTAATTAACGTGGTTGGATGTGGTATCTGTGTGCACCATAGTAGAACAGGAGACTGTAGGATTACTTGGGAAAAAAAGTACCTATAGGAGTGATGTGGATGATGTTAATTTTATTGCTGTACAGTCAATAAGCATTGATAAAAGCAATTTGAAAGTTATAAAAATTATTGATTTATTTTCTTCCCTGGAAAATGGTAGCTTCTATTCTGTTATTTAATATTTAAACCCATGCTGGAAGGAGTAATAGAAATACCATAATAACTGATAATCAGTTTTAAAAAAGGAAATTTTTTATAGCACTTTAGCAAAAATGCATATATTCTTGCTTATAGACAATAATTTTAATACTCCAATTGTTTATTTCATGTGTCATAGATTTTTTTTAAGTTTAAAGTTTTAAAATTGTGATAAAATTGCTTTGCATTAGACTGCTGAGTTGTATCTAAAGGAATATTTTTAAAGTATTGGCAGTAAAGTTTTGAGTTATCCTGTGTAGTGTATAAATTTTGTTTTTCCTTCTCTCCCCAAAGGAGTTAGCCTGTTTTGTTTTTTTTTTTTGTCTTGTTTTGTTTTTAATGTCTGCCCTTTCACTCTATCTCACATGTCTTTACCATCTCTGGACATTTCTAGATTGTATTGAGTTCTAAGTTTTTATGTGAATATAAAATTCAAAAATTATTTGAATTCATTCAACAAATATTGAGTAAGTATCTGCAGTGTTCAAGGAAAGCAGTGTGTTAGATGTCATGTGGACTATAAAGATGAATAAAGCATAACCTTAATGAGCTGACAGTGTAATGGGGAAAACAAGATGTGTCAAAAATGAGTAGATTATTTTGTAATAAATTTAAATGTCACATAATCTATAAAAATATTGAATCATTATGCTGTATACTTTAAACTAGTATAATATTGTAAATCAACTATACTTCAAAAACAAAACAAAAATTTAAAATTAAAAAAAAGAGTAGAATGAAAAGCAGAGTGAAAAAGAGACATCAAGGAGATTGCAAATACTAGAGGAGTTCTGATGTGGGAGGGATTGCTTTTCGCTGTGGCATTAGGAGAAAGCTTCCTAAAGCAAGAGCCACTTAACCCTCATGTGAAAAGACAGTTGGAATTTCTATAGGAAAATATGGCAAGTGGGTATATGGGGGAGAGTGTTTTTAGGCAAACATGTATGAACACAAGTGGAGAAACAGAAAGTGCAGAGATGATTTAGCTATTTACCTTAAGGCAAATAGGTATTTACCTTAAGGTAAATAGGTATTTAGGTAAATACCTCAAAGATATTTACCTTTGAGAACAGCCAGAGGGATGGGCTAGCATAGGCAGATGGGGCCCTTTGGAGCCATATTAAAAGGTTCTAAATGCCAAGTTACTGAGAAGTTATTGGGAAATCATGCAGCCCAGTTAATTCACCTGATAAACCCAACATTGAAAATATTTATCAAGTGTGATTAAATGAGGGAGTTAGACAAGATTTCTTTTGACCCTTCTTGAGCAGTGGCATGCAATAGGGTGTGTTATGTTGTAACATTCATCACACTTTCCCCATCTAATTATTGAATTTGCCTATTTTCTACTTCTGTTCCTGGATGCTATGTGAATATAAAATGTCATGAGATTTTAAAAATTCAGCTCAATGTTTGTTAAATGCCTGCAATGTATAAGGCATAATGCTACTAAAGGTCTAAGGAGGAATAAGGCCCATTTATAGCTGGAAAGGAGTTGATACTTTACCTGTCATCCCATTCTAACCCATATTATTTCAATTTGGGGGATTGATTAATAAATTACAGTAAGAAGACAGGTTTATGTAGCAATTAAAAATATCAGCTAACAATCAGACAGATCAGCATTTGAGACCAAGGTCTAGCACTTAATACTGTGTGGACTTGGGCAAATTATTCAAGTTACTTAAGCTCTCTAACTTTAGAGGAATTCCCTGGCAGTCCAGTGGTTAGGACTCTGAGCTTCCACTGCAGGAGGCACAGGTTTGATCCCTGGTCAGGGAACTAAGATCCCACATGTAGGGCAGTGCAGCCAAAAAAGAAAGAAAGAAAGAAAGAAAGAAAGAAAGAGCTCCCAATGGCCAAAGCAGAAACAGTTTGAACAACAAAATAAACAATGATGTAGTATTGCATTGTAACTCAAAGTACTGAAACAAACAAACAAAAAAGATAACTACTTCAGAGTATTGTTTAAAGTATCAAATAAAAATATGTATATAGAGCAGAACCTGTAGCACAAAGTAATATTCAGGAAATGCTGGCCTTTAAGATTTCTTCAAGGAGTGTTTCTTTTCTCCAGTTTTCTGAAAATGCCCTACATCCTTGGCATTCATGGCCTTCACTCTTCATTGGCTGCTTCTGGCAGCCACGTACAGTTGTGCAGGTTGTAATCTGCTTAAGGTCACACATCTAGGGAAAGAGGTGCCCAGCAAAAATAAGATAGAATCATGTATCTATTGTGACATTTTCCAGCAGGTGGCAGTAACATGTTCTGGTCTAACAAAATCAATATTGTATGACAACTTTCTGACAGATGGAATAATGTGTCTGGAAGAGAAGGCACCTTTTTCTGATTAGCTAAAGGCACCGAGTGGACTGGGAGTGGCCCTGCTTCTGACTGTTCCTCCTCTACTGCCTTCCCCAGATAATCTTCCTTCGCCTGTCTCCTAAATGCCAGTGAAGTTCTTCCTCAGCTCTCTGCGCTTATTCCATATACTCTAATTGGGTAATTTAATACACTCTTACTGTTGTAACTATCAGCTTGTTGCTAGTGAGTCCTCAATCTTTCACTCTAGCACAGATTTCTCTTTTGAGAAATGTAGCTGCCTCCTGGATGACTTCATCTGGATGTCTCATGGAAAACTCATATTCCACATGTCAAAGACCTTATTCACAGAGGAGGCTGCACCTACCAACCCCTCAAAAATGAAACCGAGGCATCATTTTTAAAGCAAGATAACTCTGTTGTTTTTTATCAATATTTTCATGGAAAAGTTAAATTTCACTTTCATGTGTGAAATATGTACCGGGAGAAACAGAAGCCCCTGTTGCTTCCATCCGGGGTAATATTGCCCCAAAACCGTTAGGGTGTGGTATATGCTTGATCTCCCAGGATCCCTCCTAGATCACCTCACTTTGTGTGGTGGGTCCGGAAGGAACTCTGAAATTGGCCTTAACTTCTTTGGGTTTGGAAAAGAAATTCATCCTGTTTTATTAATTTTATACAACCATCCAAATTAGAATATCTATAAGTTATGCTAGACTCCATTCACTCCTCTACTACCTTTATCCTACAAATTACTAATTTTATGTGTAAATATTATACCTTTTTAATGTGCTCTCTTTCTACTCCCCTTCTCACTAGTCTGTTGTAGGCTTGTTCCATCCCTCAAATGGAAATTTTAATAAGCTCCTTATTATACTTACTATATAAGATAGTCATCTGGGCCTCCCTGGTGGCGCAAGTGGTTGAGAGTCCGCCTGCCGATGCAGGGGATACGGGTTCGTGCCCCAGTCTGGGAGGATCCCATATGCCGCGGAGCGGCTGGGCCTGTGAGCCATGGCCGCTGAGCCTGCGTGTCCGGAGCCTGCGCGTCCGGAGCCTGTGCTCCGCAACGGGGGAAGCCACAACAGTGAGAGGCCCGCATACCGCAAAAAAAAAAAAAAAAAAAAAAAAAAAAAAAGATAGTCATCTTATTCCATTATTATATATTTTTCATATACTTGACAGATATCTATCTAAAGTATGAATTTAATCTTGTTACCCCTATTTCATTCACTTTCAAGGATTCCTGTTACCTACAGGATGGAATTCAACTTCAGTCCATGAATCAGCTCTGACATAACCTTTTCTAGGAAGCTCGCTCTGACCACATCTTAAAGAAATTCTCCCTCTGTGTGTCCAGGATGCCTGCATTTCCTTACCATTACACACTCTTTTTTGTGTTACAAGGGTCAATTGATGTACTTTCTCTGTCACTAGACTATGAGCTTCTTGAGGACCCAACCTGAAGCTTAATCATCTTTGTATTCACAGTGACTAGAACAGTGCTTGAGACATATTAAATGTTCAAAAGTATGTTGAATGGATGAAAGATGCTGTGGAATGGAATGATTGAAGGAACTTCATAGAGAAGGCTGCACTAAATTGTGTTACGAGGGAAATGATATTTTTAATACACAGAGCGGGGGGCTTCCCTGGTGGTGCAGTGGTTAAGAATCTGCCTGCCAATGCAAGGGACGCAGGTTTGAGCCCTGGCCGGGGAAGATCCCACGTGCTGCGGAGCAACCAAGCCCGTGCACCACAACTACTGAGCCTGCACTCTAGAGCGCAAGATCCACAACTACTGAGCCCACGTGCCACAACTACTGAAGCCTGTGCACCTAGAGCCTGCAACAAGAGAAACCACGACAATGAGAATCCCACGCACCGCAGCAAAGAGTAGTCCTCGCTCGCGCAACTAGAGAAAGCCCGCGCACAGCAACAAAGACCCAACGCAGCCAAAAATTAATTAATTAATTAATTAATTAATTTAAAAAGAAAAAATACACAGAGGGAGGAGATAAAACCTTCCAGAAAAGGGGTTGGGAAAAAGGGATTATAAACCTTCAGGAGAATTATTCATTCATGAAGTCTTCAAGCCATGATTGGAGTTCTCCTTTTCCCTCAAGTCAGCAGAATTCATCATGAGGAGGTTTCTTCACTTGTCTCTTGTATTTTGATAATTTCCCTTTCTTTCTGGCCTTTTCTTTATGTCGGCATAAAACTTCCTTTTTATTTCTCTGAAGGCAAGAACCCACTGAGTCGAGAATGTACATGAGCTAGCTCAGCACTTTAAATATAGACAAGTCCAAACATTCTCATTTTATTAGTCCCTGCTCACCTTCCACCCCCTCCCACCTCAGTGATCTTGTCACTCATGAATCCATACTGAGAGGAAAAAATACAAAGTAATAAGGCAAACCACTTTCCTTTGAAGTGCCTGGGAAGATGTTCTGACCATTTTAGGTGATCTTATATAGCTCCATGTTCTCTTGGGGAGTAGATGCTAGATTGTGATTAAAAGTTGGCATTTTCCATTCTGACACTTCTAAAAATAAATATTTTATCTTCTAAGATAATAATTATATATCATGTTAAAGAAATAAATGTATGTAAAAAAAAGTTTTCATTCACTTTTAAGCTTAAATTTATCCTATTTTCCATGTCTTTCCTGGTTTCAAGGTGTTTTAAAGCTAGAAAAGATTATAAACATTATTGACAGATTTTATTTTTTTGGATATTATTTAAACCAGAGCTTGCATCAGTACTTCTGGGGCTACCTGTCCATCATCAGCAACCTCCTCTCTACCCTCAACCTCTTCCACAAATGCTTTCTCTACTTTCTTGCCTTAACAGGAGCATGAGTCTCCCTTGAAAAACCATCATCCTTGAATCCTCCTTGTGTATTTTGAGGCCATTGTTCTTTCTGGCCACTCCTCTCCCACTCTCTTGTTAAAAACTGTGATCATCTGAGGCTCATGGCAGTCAGGTGTACCATCTTGTCCCCCTTCATCATTGTTATTTATTAAATTTCAGTTAAGGTTCCCTTGCTTACCAGGGAGGCTGAGACTTAACTTACAGTCTTTCTCAGCCTTCCAAGCCCTTCCATTAACCTGAGATATCATAGCCTCTGAGTTCCTAGCTTTCCTCTTATTTAACAACTTTCTCCTCTACTCCACTTTAGCTTCCATTTTTATGGTCACAACTGGATCCTAGCAACTGTAACTGTTCTACTTCCCAAATCAGTAAAGCGAACAGCTCATTCGCCTTTCTTTCCAATTTGCTTCACCAAGTATTCACTGTACATACAAGTGTTCTTTAAACTCACCAAGAGTGAGTTTGTTGATCCTTTTTCTGTCTTCTGATCCACCGTTCCTTTACTTTCTTCCCTTTCGATCCATCTTGCACACCATGGTGTATCATTTCAATCACTCTCTTATTTCTCTTGATGGTAACCTAAATTCCCTAATACCTCTCCCCTCCCACACCTTAGACTATCCTACAATACCAATTTTCTTTTTATTTTTTCCTCACAAAACCTCTATCTGGCTGAAGTCAGCAACTATCCAATTTCTCATTGTCTAAAGTAGAACTGTGGAAAAATTTCAGAGAAATTCACTCAATAACACCTAACAATAGCCCTGTAAACTTGATATTACTAACCTCAAATGGGCACCCAGTGCTGCATTAGGCATGGCCACTTCTGTCTGCTCATCTCACTTCCCATACCCCACAGCAATGAAATTAAACTTTCTTCATTGTCTTCCCAATACTCCTCCCAGTTTCTTCAGACCTCACATCCTAACTGAGAAAACAGACAATTTCAGATTGGGATGTTCCTATCTTCAAGCTACCAAGCATACAAATCACCTATATCTATGGTAACTTCACCTTCCTTCCCATCAGTGACAACCAGAATGCTTTATGTTCTCCTATCTTTGTGTTATATTTGATTCCGCACCTTGGGTGCCATATTCTTGCCCCTCTCAGGGATTTTACATCATTGATTTTTCCTTCTCTCCTCAGCACAGCCAACCTCTCCAACTCACTAATCCCTTCAATTGACTTTTCAACATATGCAAGTCTCTCTCTTTATGACCAAAATAAGCAAAACACGTCTCTCAAGTTACTGCTCTATTTCTCCCCTTCACTTTAACACTAAACCATTCAAGAAATTATCTTCACCCGCTATCTCTCAGTCAACCCTTCACCAGTTCGATCTGCCTTCCAGTCTTTTTACTTCCACCAAAACAGTTTTGCTCTACAGTTTATATGCATGTTGCTAAACTCAAAGGATATATTATATTTAAGTTCCTATCTAATTTATACTCTCAGTAAGAATTAAATATTGTTAACAATATTCTTCGCTTCTAATTTTCTTCCATCCTTCTTCTTGTCTGCTTTTGCTCCTCTGCCATCATATTAAATGTCAGCATTTTTCAAGGCTTGGCTCTGGACATTTTCCTCATCACTCTTGAAGCAACTTCATTCACACCTACTGTTTCAATTACCAACCACTATAACTCAGATGACTCACAAATTACTTGTTCAGTTAAGACCTCTCCACTGAGCTCCAAGACTACCAATCCAATGTCTTTTGAACATCTTGGTACCCAATTCATGGTCTTTCTTTTCTCCCAAATCAGGCTTCTTCTGGTGCTCTGACATTATTTAATCATACCACAACTCAGTTAGCTGTGTACGCCAGAAAGAAAAATGAAATTCTCTGTCTTTCTCAAACCTCAGATTCAGTCCATTATCTAGTCTTGTCAGTTTTACATCCTAAATAGCTTTCAACTTAGTTCACTTCTCTTTATTTCCATAACCACTCTTTGTCGTCACTTGCTTGGAGCACTACCATACTCTCATAATTGATCTTCTCATGTACATATTGACCTTCCTCCAGTCCATCCAACTCTTGAGCAGTGGCTCTCAACCAAGGGTGACTTTGCTCCCCATCAGAGATTTGACAATGTCTGAGCACACTTTAATGGTCACGGCTAGGGGACAGCGTTACTAGCATCTAGCGGGCAAAAAGGAGGAAGGCTGCTAAACATCCTACAATGTACAGAATAGGCCCCTCACAACAGAGAATTATCTGGTTCAAAATGTCAGTGGTGCCAGTGGAGGGACATACAAACTATTATGATCTTAGCTGAGTGAGGAGTTACTGAAGAATTTTCAGCAATTTGTGTGTGTGTGTGTGAGAGTGTGTACATTTGCACACATGATAGAATCAGGTCTGCAGTGTGAAAAGCTTAGCCTACCTCTAGAGTAGATTTTGCTAAAGTAGGATATTTATCCTTCAAATATCAGCTGAAGATCTTTTCCCCAGGGTGGCTTTTTATGACTTTCCTCACTAGGCTAATTCCTCTATTTTAGGTGCTCAGAGTGTATGTATCTCTCCTTTGTAATCTGTACATAGTTACATATTTACATTTATTTATGTGCTTTACTACGCTTTGTCTCCCTTACTAGACTGGAAGCTACAACAGATGAATCATAATCCTTTATTTTGTTTTATTTAATTTCAAATGAAATTGCACTACAAATGGTTGATTGTTGGATGTTAGATGTTCAGTGACTAAATCTCTTCCTATAACATACGAGAAAACTTAGTCCCAGATATATCAAGTGACGTGAAGAAAGTCACGCAGCTAATAAGTAGTGAAGGGAAGGCTTGAACCCAAGTTTCTCATAATCCAAAGCTGTGGTGGTTTTCCCCTCTAAACTGGTGTTGGGTGCATTTGTTTAAGCCTGTAGATTTTCACTCAGAGTAAATCTTTTGTAGAAGCACAGTGCATAAAACAGATTGAAAGATTTTAAAGCAGATCATTGCTTTGATTAGAGATAGCTCAATTCAACCTTATCTAAGAAGTTCTTTTCTACACAGGCCCCTTCTTACCACTTGCCAGGGTGCTAAGGAACTTGCCACAGACTGACTTGGATCTGATGATCAAGGCGTAGAAATGGGTCTACTATTTTCATTTGTGGATTGTCTGCGGGGCCCCTACTGCCTCAATATGTAATGTACTTTTGATAGTTGTGAATTCGGAGTTGGGAATATCAATATAGCATAAGTTAGTGTCATCACTGCCTGAAATTTGCTTAAATGATTTCACCAAATCACATTTCATGTTTCTATATGAAACAGAGAGATGATACTTTCACATTATCTATCAAGTTCGTGGACCAAGTTCAGCATTCCTCCCTTTGTCAAAACGAAAATTTTCTGAACAAGAATCACTACTTTTTTAGGCATCTTGGTTTTTTCTTTATTTAACTTAGTTTATTTTTGCCAATGCTAGGAGTTGGATTAAATTGTTGAAACAAGAGCAAAGAAACATATTGCATCCATTTCATAGAGTCATTTCATGTGACAGTGGGAGAGGACACCAGACTGAACTGAGTTGGGAATTCTGTGCTCGTCCACTAGCTCAGGAGCTCACACCACATGCCGTGGCTTGTCTGACACTGTGTCTTGACAACGTAAAGCAAACTGCTGTTATGAACCTTTGGGTTTTTTGCTAATAGTTGGAAACACAAATGTTAAAGGCAATGCCTTGAAAAAAATGGAAACTTCTTTTCCTTTGTTTTACTCCTGTAAGTGTTTTTAGTTCCAGTTAAACATTCACAGTAAAGAAGATAGTATATATCATATACTGGGGAGGGGGGAGATTTAAAGATGAGATGATTAAACACATTCCAATATTTTCTAATTATATATTGTATATATGTAGTATATATATTATGTATGTAGTATCTGTATATATATATATATATATATATATATATGTGTGTGTGTGTGTGTGTATTCTGTATGTGAAAATTAGAAAACATAAACATGCTAAGAAGTTAAGAGGTTATTTTTCTGAAAGCATTGCCTTTCTAACCATATCATAGATACAGGAAATATACCTACTCTGAGAAATGTTTTAGAGTTTTTAGCTGTCTCTCAAACTTGACTCATTCATGCCAGTGTATTTAAAATGTAACAAAAGTGAAGAGCAATTTATCACATCTTTGTCTGAATGGTTGTTGTTTAGAAAATACCACCTCATGTACAAAAATATAAAACTTGTGAGTAGCTATTAAAACCTTTTTCAATGTATTACTTGATTTAAAAAAAATACACTTTGCTTCTCAAGCTGTCTTGGCTAATTTACTTATTTTCACAATTTTTTATTCAAAATAATTAGTCTGATTGACTTGGTTTGTTTTATTAGATTGTATTAATTTATAAAATAAGAAACACTAGACTCCCTGTATTCGAAATATTCTTTATACTTTTTTCCATTGGGAAACTTTTCTCTCTCCAGTTTTGAATTACTGTCTCAAAGAAGTAATTTCACAATCTCTATGAACTGCCAAACTGTACTTTTGTATGGTAGCTGAATAGGATTGGGAGCTCTGTAATTACTAAGTTTATCACTATAGGATGAGCATGACATTAAACAAAAACTCATTTCCTTCTGTCTTAAGCATATAATGTTGATATATAGCTATTTTTTGAAATCCCTTGTGGACATTTCTCAGGCCTTAGGAAGTTGCATCTATTAACGTATATTATGTTGTATTTTGACTCTTATTTTCACTTTCTCTCTTTTATGAGAGCAAAAAAAGCCACATGAAAGAAAAGCTAATTCAGAAGTGGAACCAGTGGCAGAAAAATAAACTAAGCCTCAGATGTGTGTTTGCCATTCTTGGCTAAGTTATCAACATTTTACCCGAAGCATATTGGAAAGCATCACTCATAGAAACCTCCTCCCTCACTCACTCCCGCCTTCTAAACCCCCTAAAAACCACATCTGTTTCCCACTGATAGCTTTAACACACATCCCTTTAATGTCTTCTAACAGGAAGTGGAAATTGAGAGAAATTTGTGTTCACCAACATTTAAGAGTCAGCCTGGGAGCCAGTCCGATGATTCTGTGAAAGATTCAGACAAGAAAGGTGAGGAAACACCTTTTGACAAGATGTCACCTGAAAGTGGTCACAGCCACATCTTTGAAGGTTAGCACAATATTTTGATGTGATTTCTTGGGATTATATATTATACAGCATGAGTGGTTAATAAATAAAATCTTTATAAGTTTTGTTTAAAAATTGGGAAGGAATAGCTCAAGAAACACAATTCAGGGGGGAAAAAGGAAGGTATATTTAAATACTTCTCTCTATACCATATTTGCTTTAATTTTTAAAAGTAAAATATATTTTAATTAATTATAAATCAGTACAATAAGCATTTTCTGTATTATGCTTTTGGAACAATGCATTTGACCATCATTTGACTTTTCCTTTTGTGAAAGAAAGGAAAACATATTTGTCTCTCTGTCTATGGGAAATAAAAGGATAAAATATAAGTAATTGTTGGTGGCAAAACAAAAAAAGTTTAATGCCTTCAGCATCTCTTTTTCAGACAATTAAACTTAATGTGCTTAATGAATTCAGAATAAAAAGTGACATGAGAGTGTCATAATTTAAGGGAAAACCTCTTAAATTAGATCAATGTTTTACAAATGTCATTAAAAAGTCACTAGCTCATATGTTAGAAATTACACTATCAATATAATTTCAAATATGACATAAGTGCAAAATATAAATAATTTATTATAAAATAGAGATATCGTTTATCATTTCTGATTAGTCACATTCTGGGTTTTTCCATTTTAGCCAAGTAATGCATATTATAGTATTTGTGATGTTTGTTAAAGATCATAATTAGTACAACTTTTAGGACATTCTTTGATATATATATTTATATATAGCCAAATATCAAGTTACCAGTCAACATTAGTAATGTGGAATAGTCTTTGGAGTATGACAGACAGGTCACAATTTTGGAAAGCAAATGATACTCTACTTTAAAACTTTGCTATTCAAAATGTCTTCCGTGAATCAGACCAGGAGCATCACCTGGAGGCATATTAGAAATGCAGAACCTTGGGCCCCTCACCAGTCCTACTGAATCAGAATCAGCATGTTAACAAGATCCTCAGATGATTCGTGTGCACGTTAAAGTTTGAGAAGCTATACTCTATGATAGTACAGACTGAACCTCAGAATGACTTACATATGATTTAGCCCATTCTGTTTCCAATTAGTTTAAGTATGTAATTTGGAGTGGGAGGTGGTGTGGAAAGAATAAAGGGGAGTTTTCTAAGGATGGGCCAAGCGTGGATTTCTAAATACCTTCGAATTAGAATCTCAATCTCTCTTTTTCATTTTCAATTAATTTTGGTATGCCCAATTGATATCCTAATAGGATTAGTATCAGTCTTGAAAAATTTACTCCACATATTTCTAGTCTTGTGATTAAACTTTGTGTGCACTTTGCTGAATGGAAAAGAATTAGATTAGCAGAGGCCAAAAACAGGGAAGCTTTAGGGAATGATTTATGTTCTGATGTTGCTGGCCTGTGGAGATCTTAGCACTGGGAGGTGTATATGAGGTTGGCAAACTGATCAAAGTTACGTGACATAAACAACTCTCATCTCACCCTACTTCTCCTGTCCCATGTTTTCTTTGGTTTCCCTGCAAAGCTTCTTAAAAGTCTCTTTACTTTACAAGCTTAGAAAAGGCAGTCTTGGAGGGCAGCTATAATTTAGTATCAAGATATGACTTAGAGGGGAGGAGTCAAGATGGTGATGTGGGAAGACGCGGAGTTAGCGTCTCCCCACAACTAGGGTGCCTGCCGGCATCTAGTGGAGAACTCTGACCCCCAAGGAGACAGTAGGAACCCCAAAGTGAACTGTTAGGATGTGGGGGGACCGAAGGGGGAGGAGAAGTGGCCCCTGAGGCCAGGGAGATCAGGAGAGACAGGTGAGAGAGACTCTCCAGGAAGAGCGGGAGAGGAGCAGAGGGCAGTCGCCTGGCCCACTCAGGCTGGGGAGCCTGCTGAGCTCCCAATCCACTTCCCACCCCTCCAAAGCCCCATCCAGGCTGTGTGGGTCCTGGGGGCATAGGAGGGAGGCTGAGGGGAGAACAGGAGAGGCAGATGGGAGGGGCCCTGTGGGAGGAGCAGGAGAAGAGTGGAGGGCGATTCCCCTGCCCACTCAGCCTGGGGAGCCAGCTGAGCTCCCAGGCCAATCCTCTGCCCTCCAAAGCTGCCTTCAGGTCATGTGGGTCTTTGGGGACATAGGAGGTAGGCCTAGGGGACAACAGGAGAAGCAGGTGGGAGGGGCCCTCCCAGACCCCAGACCAGAGAAGCAGAAGTGAGGATGGTGTTTGCCCCACCCACTTGAGCACAGGAAGCCTGCTGGGCTCCCAAGTGAGGTCCCCTGCCCTCTGAGACCATGGGTGGGGGGCAAGCCTGGGCCCCTTCTGTTCCTTGAGCCTAAACCCACCCCCTATATCCCCTAGGGCATTTTCCATCCCTGTGGTTCCTGAGCATTGGCTCTGCCCACCGCCCAAACCTCTCCCTTGTTTAGACCCCACTCTCCACAACCAAGTCCTTCCCCCTCACACCCCCTTACCCCCCAACCCTGCACTTTTTTTTTCCTTCCTCCTCTTTTTTACTACTGTCGTACTGTTGTACCTTCTGGCTGTTGATTCATCTATATTTTTTATTTTTACATTCTTTCTAACATATCTGTTAGTTCCTAGTCTAATTTAATTTTTTACTTTGCTATTGTTCTCTTTTTTTTTTTTTTTTGCTGCCCCACGTGGCTTGCAGAATCTTGATTCATGAGCCTGGGGTCGGGTGGAAGCTCCTGCAGTGGGAGCTCTGAGTCCAAAACACTGGATTAACAGAGAACCTCAGAATCCAGGGAATATTCATCAGAGTGTGGTCTCACAGAGTTCCTCATCTCAGCACCAAGACCCAACTCTACCAATAGCCTACAAATTCCAGTGTTGGAAACCTCAGGCCAAACAACCAGTAAAACAGGAACACAATCCCAATCATAAAAAAAAAAAAAGGCAAAAAATATGTCACAGATGAAGGAGCAAGTTAAAAACCTGCAAGATCAAATAAATGAAGAGGATATAAGTAATCTCCCTGAAAAAGAACTCAGAGTAATGATAGTAAAGATGATCCAGAATCTCAGAAATAGAATGGAAGCACAGATTGAGAAAATACAAGAAATGTTTAACAAGGATCTAGAAGAACTAAACAACAAACAAACAGAGATGAACAACACAGTAACTGAAATGAAAAATACACTAGAAGGAATCAATAACAGAATTACGGAGGCAGAAGAATGAATAAGTGAGCTGGAAGACAAAATGGTGGAAATAACTGCCGAGGAGCAGAATAAAGAAAAAAGAATGAAAAGAATTGAAGACGATCTCAGAGACCTCTGGGACAGCAGTAAATGCACCAACATTCGAATTGTAGGGATCCCAGAAGAAGAAGAGAAAAAGAAAGGGTCTGAGAAAATAGTTGAAGAGATTATAGTGGAAAACTTCCCTAACATGGGAAAAGAAATAGTCACCCAAGTCCAGGAAGCACAGAGAGTACTATACAGGATAAACCCAAGGAAAAACACAACAAGACATGTATTAATCAAACTAACAAAAATTAAATTCAAAGAAAAAATATTAAAAGCAGCAAGGGAAAACAAAAAATAACATAAAAAGGAATCCCTAAAAGGTTATCAGCTGATTTTCCAGCAGAAACTCTGCAGGCCAGAAGGGAGTGGCAGTATATACTTAAAGTGATGAAAGAGAAAAACCTACCACCAAGATTACTCTACCCAGCAACGATCTTATTCAGATTCTATGGAGAAGTTTTTCAGACAAGCAAAAGCTAACAGACTTCAGCACCACCAAACCAGCTTTACAACAAATGCTAAAGAAACTTCTCTAAGCAGGAAACACAAGAGAAGAAAAAGACCCACAAAAACAAACCCAGAACAATTAAGAAAATGGTAATAGGAACATACATATCGGTAATAACCTTGAATGTAAATGGATTAAATGCCCCAACCAAAAGACACAGTCTGGTTGAATGGATACAAAAACAAGACCCATATATATGCTGTCTACAAGAGACCCACTTCAGATCCAGGGACACATACAGACTGAAAGTGAAGGGATGGAAAAAGTTATTCCATGCAAATTGAAATCAAAAGAATGCTGGAGTAGCAACACTTATATAAGATAAAATAGGCTTTAAAATAAAGATTATTACAAGAGATAAGGAGGGACAGGATATAATTATCAAAGGATCAACCCAAGAAGAAGATATAACAATTATAAATGTTTATGCATCCAACATAGGAGCACCTCAATACATAAGGAAAATGCTAACAACAATGAAAGGAGAAATCAACAGTAACACAATAATAGTAAGGGACTTTAGCACCCCACTTACACCAAAGGACAGATCATCCAAACAGAAAATAAATAAGGAGACACAAGCTTTAAATGACACAATAGACCAGATGGATCTAATTGATATTTATAGAACAGTCCACCCAAAAGTGGCAGAATACACCTTTTTCTCAAGTGCACATGGAATATTCTCCAGATACATCACATCTTGGGTCACAAGTCAAGCCTTGGTAAATTTAAGAAAATTGAAATCATATCACCCATCTTTTCTGACCAGAACACTATGAGATTGGAAATCAATTACAGGAATAAACAGTAAAAAAACACAAATACATAGAGGTTAAACATGTGCTACAAAATACCCAAGAGATCACTGAAGAAATCAAAGAAGAAATAAAAAAATACATAGAAACAAATGACAACAAAAACACGATAACCCAAAACCTATGGGATGCAGTCAAAGCAATTCTAAGAAGGAAGTTTATAGCAATTCAATCTCATCTCAAGAAACAAGAAAAATCTCAAATAAGCAATCTAACCCTACACTTAAAACAACTCGAGAAAGAACAAAGAAAACCCAAAGTCAGTAGAAGGAAAGAAATCATAAAGATCAGAGCAGAAATAAAGAAATAGAAATGAAGAAAACAATAGCAAAGATCAATAAAACTAAAAGCTGGTTCTTTGAGAAGATAAACAAAATTGATAAACCCTTAGCCAGACTCATCAAGAAAAAAAGGGAGTGGGCACAAATCAATAAACTTAGAAATGAAAAGGGAGAAATCACAACTGACACAGCAGAAATAAAAAGGATTATAAGAGACTACTACAAACAACTTTATGCCAATAAAATGGACAACCATAAAGAAATGGACAAATTCTTGGAAAGGTACAATTTTCCAAGACTGAACAGCAAGAATTAGAAAATATAAATAGACCTGTCACAAGTAATGATATTGAAACCGTAATTAGAAATCTTCCAACAAACAAAACTCCAGGACCAGATGGCTTCACAGGCAAATTCTATCAAACATTTAGAGAAGAGATAACACCGATCCTTCTCAAACTCTTCCAAAAAATTGCAGAGGGAGAAACACTCCTAAATTCATTCTACAAAGCCACCACCACCCTGATACCAAAACCAGAAAAAGATATCACAAAAAAGAAAATTCTAGATGAATATCACTGATGAACATAGATGCAAAAATCCTGAACAAAATACTAGCAAACAGAATCCAACAGCACATTAAAAGAATCATACACCATGATCAAGTGGGATTTATCCCAGGGACACAAGGATTCATCAATATATGCAAATCAATCATTGTGATACACCACATTAACAAATTAAGGAATAAAAACCATATGATCATCTCAATAGATGCAGAAAAAGCTTTGACAAAATTCCACACCCATTTATGATAAACACTCTCCAGAAAGTGGGCATAGAGGGAACCTACCTCAACCTAATAAAGGCCATATATGACAAACCTGCAGCAAGCATCATACTCAATGGTGAAAAACTGAAAGCATTTCCACTAGGATCAGGAACAAGACAAGGATGTCCACTCTCGCCACTCTTATTCAACATAGTTTTGGAAGTCCTAGCCATGGAAATCAGAGAAGAAAAATAAATAAAAGGGATACAAATTGGAAAAGAAGAAGTAAAACTGTCACTTTTTGCAGATGACATGATACTATACAGAGAAAGTCCTAAAGATTCCACCAGAAAACTATTAGAACTACTAGAAATCAATGAAGTTGGTAAGGTTGCAGAATACCAAATTAATGCACAGAAATCTCGGGTATTCCTATACACCCACAACAAAAAATCAGAAAGAGAAATTAAAGAAACACTTCCATTTACCATTGCAACAAAGGGATAAAATACCTAGGAATAAACCTGCCTAAGGAGGGGGAAAACTTGTACTCAGAATACTATAGAACACTGATGAAAGAAATCAAAGATGACATAAACAGATGGAGAAATATACCATGTTCCTGGATTGGAAGAATCAATATTGTGAATATGACTCTACTACCTGAAGCAATCTACAGATTCAATGCAATCCCTATCAAACTACCCATGGCATTCTTCACAGAATTAGAACAAAAAAATCTTAAAATTCGTATGGAAACAAAAAAGACTCTGAATAGCCAAAGCAATCTTGAGAAAGAAAAACAGAGTTGGAGGAATCAGGCTTCCTGACTTCAAACTATACCACAAAGCTACAGTAATCAAAACAGCATGGTCCTGGCACAAAAGAAGAAATAAAGATCAATGGTACAGGATAGAATGCCCAGAGTTAAACCCATACACATATGGACACCTAATTTACGACAAAGGTGGCAAGAACATACAATGGAGAAAAGACAGCCTCTTCAATAAGTGGTGCTGGGAAAACTGGACAGCTACATGTAAAAGAATGAAATTAGAACACTACCTAACACCATACACAAAAATAAACTCCAAATGGATTAAAGGCTTAAATGTAAGACCAGACACTATAAAACTTTAGGGAAAGACATAAGAAAAACACTCTTTAACATAAACCACAGCAAGATCTTTTTTGACCCACCTCCTAGAGTAACAAAAATAAAAGCAAAAATAACAAATGAGACCTAATGAAAATTAAAAGCTTTTGAACAGCAAAGGAAACCATAAACAAGACAACCCTCAGAATGGGAGATAATATTTGCAAATGAAACTACAGACAAAGGATTAATCTCCAAAATATACAGACAGCTCATGGAGCTCAATATCAAATAAACAAACAATCCAGTTAAAAAATGGGTGGAAGACCTAAATAGACATTTCACCAAGGAAGACACACACATAGCCAAGAGGCTCATGAAGAGATACTCAACATCACTAATTATTAGGAAAATGCAAATCAAAACTACAATTAGGTATCACCTCATACCGGTCAGAATGGCCATTATCAAAAAAGCTAGAAAAAATAAATGCTGGAAAGGGTGTGGAGAAAAGGGAATCCTCTTGCCCTGTTGGTGGGAATTTAAATTGATACAACCACTATGGAGAACAGTATGGAGGTTCCTTTAAAAACTAAAAATAGTGCTACCATATGACCCAGCAATCCCACTACTGGGCATATACCCTGAGAAAACCATAATTCAAAAAGAGACATGCACCACAATGTTCATTGCAGCTCTATTTACAATAGCCAGGACATGGAAGCAACTTAAATGTCCACTGACAGATGAATGGAGAAAGAAGATGTGGCACACATATACAACGGAATATTACTGAGGCATTAAAAGAAATGGAATTGAGTTATTTGTAGTGAGGTGGATGGACCTAGAGTCTGTCATACAGAGTGAAGTAAGTCAGAAAGGGAAAAATCAATACTGTATGCTAACGCATATATATGGAACTTAAAAAACAAAATTGATACTGATGAACCTAGTTGCAGGGCAGGAATAAAGAGGTAGACACAGAATGGATTTGATAGCATGGGGTGGGGTGGTGAAGCTGGGGCAAAGTGAGAGTAGCATCGGTGTATATACAATACCGAATGTAAAGTAGTTGGCTGGTGGGAAGCTGCAGAATAGAAAAGGGAGGTCAGTGCTTTGCGATGACCTAGAGGGGTGGGATAGGGAGGATGGGAGGGAGCCTCAAGAGGAAGGGGATATGGGGACAGGTGTATGCATATGTCTGATTCGCTTTGTTGTGCGACAGAAGCTAACACGGTATTGTGAAGCAATTATAATCCAATAAAGATGTATTTTTTTAAAAAGAGATATGACAAATTTAAGCGTGATCACAGATTTAAATTTCCAGGTATACGAAAAAAAACCATTGTAGGGAAATTGCACTAAGGTTGATGATAGCAACCAACTTCATTTTTATTTTATCTGCACATTGCCCAAGAACTCTAATCCCTATGCATCACTGCTTTTTTTTTTTTTTTTGCGGTACGCGGGCCTCTCACTGTTGTAGCCTCTCCTGTTGTGGAGCACAGGCTCCAGACGCACAGGCTCAGCGGCCGTGGCTCACGGGCCCAGCCACTCCGTGGCATGTGGGATCTTCCCGGACCGGGGAACGAACCCATGTCCCCTGCATCGGCAGGCGGACTCTCAACCACTGTGCCACCAGGGAAGCCCATCACTGCTTTTTAAAAGAGAAACTTCTTTTATTATAGGATACTTTTTTTCTTTTTTATAAATGTATTTATTTTATTTATTTATTTTTGGCTGCATTGGGTCTTTGTTGCTGCGTGCGGGCTTTCTCTAGTTGCAGTGAGCGGGGGCTACTCTTAATTGCGGTGTGCGGGCTTCTCATTGCGGTGGCTTCTCTTGTTGCAGAGCACAGGCTCTAGGCGTGCAGGCTTCAGTAATTGTGGCACGTGTGCTCTAGAGTGCAAGCTCAGTAGTTGTGGCACATGGGCTTAGTTGCTCTGAGACATGTGGGATCTTCCCAGACCAGGGCTCAAATCCGTGTCCCCTGCATTGGCAGGCAGATTCTTAATCACTGTGCCACCAGGGAAGCCCCATTATGGGATCCTTTTAATTCTTCCGTGGTGGCCAAAATTTTTCTCTCTGATGGTATGATCATAAGCCCTTTTAATACTTAGAGTTAATTTATAATCGTGACAAAACCTACACAACCAAAGAGTATATTGATGTCGTTCTGCTGCAAAGAGAATTTTTCCCAGAAGATAAATACAAGTGTCTGAATAAAATGTGATAACTGAAAGATGTCAGAGTTTATACAATTATATGAGTGACTATAATGGCCTCACATATTAGTTAAACCTCTTAAGTAGCCTCAAGCATTTCATACTTGTATGTATTATTTATTTATAGCTCTTTCATAAACAGTAGAATTTTTAAAATAAACTAACAATAGATCATTAAAATGTAGCTACCTAATGTCCTGCATTGTTAGAATTTAGTAAAATCAATGTAAATTGATAGTCCCATCTCAGGACTCAGGAATAGAGATGCCTGATGGATTAGTTCAGGCCCCTTATCCTCAACTGCAGGTCCCAGGGAGCAGCACAGAAGGCACTGGAATTTCCCCAGACTCCTTTCTATGTTTGATGAGCCATCCCAGGCTGTGTTTAATTGCTCTTACCACCCTTTTCTTAGGTTTGCTAAGATTTCCTCACTGATCTACGGGTGTCAAATAAAACACAGTGCTGTGTGTACACATTAGTGCATTCCATTCACATTTTCTGTGGTATGTACTCTAGCAGTTAATTGTTCCAATGATTCTAGGAAGACATGGCTCATTTGAAATTAAATGTCAAGCATGATAAATCCATAATTTGACAAATTTGGATGACGTGATAGGTATGAGAAAAAAATAAATTTATATAAATGGTTTTGATGGAAGTATCATAGGGATATAAAAAATCTGATTTGTGGAATTTCCTTTAGAAATTTAAAAGCCGATAAGTTGGAAAGTGAATATCGAGAGCCTTGGGTACTGATTTACATGGTTTGATCTACTTAGGTTTGATCCACCTGTACATAGTGTAAAACATCTACTTTTTCTGCTGAAAAATTCTGGTCTAAGGGATGCTTCACATATCACAGGTGATTGGGTAATGTTTATCAAGTTTAAATTACTTGGGATTTTTTATATGACAATTACCTGCTTTTCACTTGTATTCTCTAAACCATAATTTTAATATTAATTTTCTAAGTCATCAACATGTAAAATGCTAACAGATAAAATATACATTCAAAGTCACTTTTTTTTTTTTGGTATGCGGGCCTCTCACTGTTGTGGTCTCTCCCGTTGTGGAGCACAGGCTCCGGACACGCAGGCTCAGCAGCCATGGCTTACGGGCCCAGCCGCTCTGCGGTATGTGGGATCTTCCCGGACTGGGGCACGAACCCATGTCCCCTGCATCGGCAGGCAGACTCTCAACCACTGCGCCACCAGGGAAGCCCCAAAATCACTTCTTCAAGGCTTTTGTGATAAACCTTAGAAATTACCTGCTGTATACCTCTTTTTATTATGCTCCATTAAAGCTAAACTCATTCTTTATTCTTATAATGGCCATTCATCTTCTCTGACAGATTTTACAAACAAACTGAGTGTTCTGTTTTTTCAAATTTTATACTGCTCTTTAAGTGGTGGAATCCTTTCAATTATTAATGCTTCTACAATATCGATGTAGGTGCACTATATATATTTGTGTGGGAGTGATTATTATTTACATATCTTATTTGTTGTTTAAAATTAGGCATTTTAGAGTAGTGTTTTTTGTGATATAAAATTGATCCACATGTATGCTGTCCAATGTGATAATACTACTAGCCAATAATCACTAATGTCAATTAAGCACTTCAAAAGTAGCTGGTGAGACTGAGCAACTTATTGTGAATTTTATTTCATTTTAATTAACTTAAATACAAGTAGTCACTCTTTTGGACATTATAGTTTTAGTAGTTGTCATTTCTCCAAGAAACTCACTTTCTACCTTTCACATAGAAAGGGATCCAGATGATAGTGATTCATTTTTTTACCCTGTCTCCACAAATGTATCCTTCTTAAAATATATGTGGATAAATATAAAGAAAATTTATGTCAGCAAAATAAACAAGTAAGCAGCAATAATCCACATAGTAAAAAGATTGTCTTTGAGATCTAGTGACAGTCTCTTCTGTGCAGTATTTCCTAGTAACAAAATTAAGAGAAACGTAGTTTCACCTGTGTTCCCTTCTCAATGCACTAAAAAACAATGGTTTTATAATAGAAACAGAAATATCTACTGTTAGGCTATGCATTTTTCTATAACATATTTTCTACAGCTTAATTGTCTTGGGAATATGAATCCTCTCAGATCAGGAAATAGCCCATTCTCTAAATTCCTAAGGTCAACAAAGTTAAATGAAATGCCGTAACAGGATGCTTTAAAATTAACAGAACCATTCCTTTAATAAAAACGGGCTTCATTTGGAAGCTTATAAATAAATCAGACATTTAGTCACAGAGCATCTCCTGTGATGGCTATCAGCACCATTTGTTCTGCTCTGACTGATGTGTTCTCTCTAATGAAACTCAGAGCACAGGTTTTCAACCTAGTCTCTGGACACACCATGGTGAACCCTAAACTCTCAACACCAACTTCTGCTTCCAGACTTGCTTCCTTCCCTGTTCGTACCTTCTTTCACGCCCCCAGACAATCTCCTTAAAAACAGCCATTATTTTGATTCACACAGGAGACATTTCATCAGTAAAATTATTGTTAGTGAATCACCATTTAAAATAATCCTGATGTGGGTGACGTCCTTTACAACGTGAAGAATCCTTTTGTCACATCAAAAGGATTTGTTATGTTTGATCTGTTTACTCAGTTTGGAGTTGTTTTTTCTCTTTCTTAAAGTGGGTTTCATCTGCAGTTTTTCAATGACTCCCACATGGCCCTTTTAGTTCCTTTTATAGTCAGTGAGTCAAAACAAATTCCAGAGTTAAATCATGGGCTCTGCTGGAAGGGGCAGCTGGGAGTTTGCTATTCTGAGGAAACTGTAATGAAAGGTCTATTCATTAAATCTTTCACATGGTAGCTATAAATCAACACCTTGGAATGCTGGAAAATTTCCATTGATTAATAATCAAAATCCCAGGAAATCATTTTGAGCTGGGACATGGTCATACTTAATTTTAAAACATGATGCCATCAAAGAAAGAGAACAACAAATATAAATATCCCACTTGAAAACCATTCATTCATCTTACTCCCTTGCAATTGGAAAGAACTAGATATTGTTTTTAAATATTCTGATTGTAGAATCAGAAATGTATATCTGTTCCTAGAGTATATTTTTTATGCACTGTTTTCATTTGTCCATTCATTCATTCAGCAAATATTTTTTGAGTGTTTACTTGAGCCAGGTACTAGTCTAAGTGCTTGGGAACATCCATGAATAAAACAGACACAGATGAGAAAAAAGAAAAAAACCCTGCCTTTGTGCAGCTTGTATTCTAACAGGGAGAAACACACAATGCACAATAAAAAATAGTTAAAAAGTAGATTACATACCAGAAGGTAATAAGTACTATAGAAAATATAGACCAGGATAGAATGGATGGCACTTGGTGAAGGACTTCAGTTTTAATTGGGGTGGTCAGGATCAGCCACAACAAAAAGATGACATTTAAGCAAAGGCTTGAATAAAATATTTTCTCTGTTTCTTCATCTCTAGGGGTATACAAAGTCATATTTTTAAATGTGTTTAAGACACATACATCCAAGAAGATTTGAGGCAGAATCCTCCCTGGGTGATGCCAAACCCTGTGATCTGAGTTGACTATATTGCTGGTTTCTATGCAGTTACTAGAAGCAGAGAAAGATATATATGACAGTAAAACCCTTACACCTTACCACTGTCACCAATGCAAAGTGTGTGACTCTTCCTCCCTTTGTTCCTCAATACACATCTTATACATTTGGAGTATTTATTGCTCTCTTTTGATCTCCAGAGAACAGGCCCAGATAGGAGACAAAGAGTTCAGGCAGAATCACATGGCTGGCTGAAGACTTGGAGCCCACACATGGGAGCCAAACTAGAAGTGGTTATCCTAGGGAAAGGGACATGAGAATTGTGTTACCTAATAGGTTTGAAATTAGAAAGTCAGTACAAAAGTGAAACACAAGAACCCCACATCTTAACCTGAGTTCATGATTCCATGTGTCTCTCTAGGTTGGCATGGCTCAGATGACCGTCAGTGTTTCAAAATAAAGGCAACATTAGAGGTTCATGAATGTGTTAGGTCCACATTGGAGAGGTTCGATGACCGGTGTTGAAGATGCCATCCTAGCTGGGTTTAAGCAAAAAACCTAGTCACTAAGGATTAGTGCATGACTAAGAAAACTCATTACTTTGAGCTGGTGATTTTCAGGGAAAGGGAAGAAGGAAAGAATAAAGGAGGAGAGGGACAGAGGCAGAGAAAGGGACAGAGAGAAACACAAGTAAGAATGGAGGGAAAAAGGCAGGAAGAGACAGAGAGGAAAAAGCAGTTCTAAAACACTTTTGAGAAGTAGCTAGAATCCAGTTATTAAAGAACTATTTTTAGTGTCAGAGACAAACACAGAGGGAGAGCAGTAGCAAAATCCATAAATTCAGCAGATGTTTACTGAACATGTACTATGGACCTGCTCCTGTGTTTGGTATTGGGGAGTATGTGAAGACCCACTCTGTCCCTGAGTGATTTTATTTTAAGAAAGGAAGCAGGTTCATAAACAAACATCATCTTTAAAGGATGAACAGTTCTACCAAGGAAGGACACAGAAGAAGCCATGTGTGCCTGAACCTGAGATGCTTTGTAAAAGTGCTGATTTTCTTTTTCCTTTTCTCTTTTACTTTTTTTTTTCCCGCTGATTGTGAAGTATGATTGGGATTTGATCAAGAAGAGAAAGAAGGGATGTTTGAGAGGGAGGAATAGGAGGAAGGGTGGAAATTCCAGGTAGATCTAGAAAAATCATGAAGGGTTATTGAAAGTAAGGAATTTGAGGGAAATAGGGACCCTCCATATGTTTGATACTTAGTAGGTCATTTCGATGAATGTCCTTATACCACATGAGCTGGGGCCAGAGTGGGTTCTCAATTCTAAAATGAGGGTGAAACAATTCAGGTTGAGGTTAATTAGACTCAGTTGCCAGGTTAAGAGCTGGTTTGAATGAAAAGGGAAGACAATTTTTATGCTTTCAGAGTTGATTAAAATGTTCATTGACATGTTTTAACGATGTTTACAAAAGTGAAGGAGTGGAGTATTTGTCTATTTTTAACCACAATAAAAAACTAGCATTCTAGGGGCAATACTAAGCTCTAGACATCCTAGATATGGGGAGTGGGAAAAAAGCCACTAAGTATATTAGCTAATTAGCAATTCTTTAAAATTCAATTTTCAAAGTATATAAAGTTTTTTATGTATTTGTAGTTTCAGGTTTTGAGCCACACACTTTTATTTAAAATGTGTATTTTTCCCACACAATTTAATATTAGAAATACCTCATTTATTTGAAATCAAAATTAATTAGAAACATTTTACTTTTAAAGGTAATTTCTTATTATTTCTGCTTAATGCAGCTTCACATGGCCCTTTAAAATAAGTAGTATCTATGATGAATTATAAGAATAATAACTTATTAATAATAAATATGAAAACATAATAACACATGAACTTTTCTCTTTCTGAAGTTACATTTACAAAGAGTTACACGTTTCTATATTTGGCTTTTTTTGAACATCTCTAAATATGAGGATGGGGCTAAAATAATGTTCTATGAATAAGTTTTGCCTGTCACAGTTATGATTGCAGCTTCCAAAGTGATGAAATACTATATGAGGCCTCAATTAGAAGAGTACACAAAGTCCCAGCCAGAGGGTCTCAGAATTCTTAAAGAATAACACATAACTTTGTATTGCCTAAGACAAAAAACCAGTTGTTCCATTTTTTGAAGATCATCTATTTAAAAAAAGATAATCAATTCTTGCCAAACACAATTGGAAACTAGTCCTGTTTAACAGTTTATTAGGCCTAATATTTCAGCATGTAACATTTTAGATAATTCCAGACTTATTAGGGAGTATATAATCATTCTCTAGTGAATGTTAAGACCATCGCTTTTCATTAACGTCAGGGAAGAATTTGACACACCACCTCCAAACCTATTTTACATCATCATGTCATAATACTTTTGACTCATTGCTTAAATATCTTCAGTCTCCATCCCTAGCAATGATGTACTGCTCTGTGGGAAGATAGCGTCAGAGCACGGAGCCCATTACTTTTAGTTATACTATAGATAGGAAACTATTAAGGAATTTTAATATTAATTTATAATGGACCCAGGTTGGTAAATAGCTGGTAGGACAAAATATAAATCCTCTCTGGAGGAATGTACTTTTAACTGGGGCCTCAATAAAGTCTAGGGATAGAGTTCCAGTGAACATGAGCTCACAATCAAAAATCACAACATACACAAGAAACGAAACTATATGAGTCAACATGTATAACAAAGCAGAACTATATCTACATAGACATCCGGTATGAATTAGAGATTTTAGAAAGGGAATTCTGTATACTATGGAATTTAGTTGTAAAACATTTAGCATTCAAGTTCATTGGAAATGGATAGAGTAGTCTTGGATAACTGTCTGTCATTAAAAACAAACAAATAAAAAGTAGTTCGTGTCTTTCATTATACACAAACTTTCTGCCAGATGGTTTAAAGAGTTACACATAAATCTCGAAACTCTAACAAGTTAGAAGAATGATAGAAGGATATATTTATGACTTCAGAGGGGAAAAGAAACACTAAAAACAAGAACCAGAAAGAGAAAATATGAGACCCAACATCATAAAAGTATTTAAACTTATGTTGACTGAAAAAAATGCACAACCTAAAAGTTGAGAATTATGTTTTATTGGGGACATTACTGAGAAATTAAGCCCAGGACACAGCCTCTCAGATATCTCCAAGGGACTGTTCTAAGGAGGTAAGAGAGGAGCTGGGATATATAGGAGTTTTTGCAAAAAAACAAACAAACCCAGGAGGTAGTTGAGCATCAAAAGATTACTGCTAATTAAAGAAAAACCAGACATCTCAACTTAATGAATTTAACACTGTTCTATGTAAGGGAAGATGCAAGAGTCTGGGCTTAATGAAAATATTTCTTTGATATGCACCTCAACTATCTAGGACCAGTGTCCTATTTTTCTCCATCCTGAACCCCCTCAGGTCGTACCATCAGAGTGGCTTCAGTAGTCAATGGCTTGGTGGCCCCAACGTCCTTTGTTTATTGATATGGCAGGTGACATTCTTTTTCCACAGTTCTATGAACAATATATTAACTAATTAAAAGATTTAAAAAATTAAAAAATATTATTGCATATATAACCAAAAAAACACTAATATCCAGGATATATATAGGAAACATCTACCAAAGAAGAGACAACCAGACTTAAAACTGGGCAGAGTATATGAACCAAAACAAAACTGTAATAGGTAATAATCATATGAAAATGTGAACAGCATTACTTATGAATGGGAAAAATAGAAATTAACATAATAATTAGGCATAATATTTTCCATCAGACCATTAGAATAAAAAAAAAGTTGTGTAACAATTTGCATTTGTAGGATATATAAAGAAATAAACCCTCTCATACATTAGTGGTGGTAGTACAGAAATGGTATGATCTCTTGGAGAGACAATTTTAAAATGTTAATTAAAATTCAAAATCTCACCCCAAAATTTTTTTATCAACTTTTATCTATTTATCTAAAAGAAACACTATAAATGAGTATAATCATCAATATTGGAGGATATATATTGCAGTATTGATTTTATTAGAGATTGATTGGATAACACTTATATGCCTATCAATAAGGAGATGATTAAATAAATTATGGATCACCAATACCAAGAAATACTATATAACTTTGATAAGAATAAGATAGTTCAGTTGGTACTGACATAGAAGGTTTTCTAAGATGTGTTGTTAGGTTTCTCTGCTGTTTTAATGTTCTACACCAAGAAAGTATTTTCCATGTATTACTAGTATAATTTTGAAAATAGAAAAATCCCTAAGAGTGTGGCAACTTTTTTGATTAAGTAAAATACTGAAATCTTCATAGTACTGTTGTCAAACCCAAGTTTGTGTGCCTGACTCACAGTGAGGCCAAACAAACAAAAATGTTGGCGTTTGGAGCACAGAAAGGTTTATTGCAAGGGGCAATCAAGGAGAATTGGTGGCTCGTGCTCAAAAGCCCAGACTCTTTGATGGTTTTCCTGGAAAAGTTTTTATAGGCAAAGTTTAGGGGGAGGTATGCAGGGTGTGTGGCCTTCATCTGATTGGTTGATGGTGAGGTAACAGGGTGGTTTTCCAGGAATCTTAATCATAAGTCTTCTGATTTCAATCAGTCTGGGGTCTATGTCCTTGTGCTCAGCCTGAAGTTATCATTCTCCACCCGGGTGGAGGCCTTAGTTCCTGTAGAAGAACTCAGAAATATATATCAGATTGTTATGTACATCCCTCGAAGAGGATCCAGGACCCTGCCCTATCACTGCACTATTGTTTCTTGACTGCCTTTCCTTTGTTTCTGCATTCCCTCACTCCCCTAATTAGTAACTGATTGAATCTGTCCTTCGGAACTCAAGGAAGGTCTAGGAGGTTGAAACCTTTTCCTACAAACAAGAAATGGGGGACACGGAAAGGCTTTTGTATCTGGGAAGGCCCCACGGTGTCCTGCTTGGTTTCAGTACTGTGAGTGGCATATCTATGTGCTTAAGAATCGTAAAAAGCTGTAAAAAGTTAGGTTTAAATTTTATAATAGCAATATAAGTGAAAAACTATTATATTAAAACTTGACTGTTTGGACAGTGGAACTGGCCTTTTGTTGCTTATTTGATTCCACATTTTTTAAAAGACCACTGTTATTTCAATTTCTTTCCACCTTGGTGGAAGTTTTTTAGAGATTTTCAAGTTTAACAAATATTAGTGAATAAAGTATTTTAGAAGAGGTTAATATAAAATCTTATAACTTTAAGTAAAATCTATTTTAGGACATAGCTCAATCTATGATATTGCATTGTCTGAAGAACAAAGTCTAGATTCTTTTACAAGTTTACAAAGGAATAAATTCAATGTTTGTCATTTACCACCAAGCAATCTGGATTGGGTCCCAGTGGCTATAGGACATTGCTTAAGTTGTTTGCATTTCAACTGGCTCTTAATAAACAATTCAGTTATCTTAAGTGATATTGGAAATTGTTTTGTTTTGTTTTGTTTTGTTTTTTGCAGTACGTGGGCCTGTCACTGTTGTGGCCTCTCCCGTTGCGGATCACAGGCTCTGGATGCGCAGGCTCAGTGGCCATGGCTCACAGGACCAGCCACTCCGCAGCATGTGGGATCCTCCCAGACCGGGGCACGAACCCATGTCCCCTGCATCGGCAGGCGGACTCCCAACCACTGCACCACCAGGGAAGCCCTTGGAAATTGTTAATGGCATAAAGAAGGTTGTCATTAAATATAAACCAATAGGCTGAATTCCTATTGAGGCTGGGCCTTAACATAGGATAAGAAGTAATAGGAAATGAATTCTGGGACAGAAAAAAGGTTAACAAAAGAAGATAGATCATGAGAAAACTGATTCTCTAGGGAGCCTAGGCATTTACATTTTAAGGGAGGATGTTAATACCAATTATGTGTCAGACATAGGCACTGACAATGCAAGGATGCGTAAAACATCCTCTCTGAATTCTCAAGTCTTATAATTTTAGTTTCTCAAATCACCCTGCTAGCATGATTATTAAAATGCAGATTTCTCAGTGCAACCTATAGCTTAAAGTAAAATGTAGCTTATCTCTTTGATTTGGACTCTGACTATCAGTGCATTTTAATAAACTTTCCAAGTGATTTCCTTGCATTCTGGTCTAGTTTGGTAAACTATATTATCTTGGATTTTTGTTTGCTAAGGGAAATACCACTGAATTCTAGCAGCTTATAAGTACCAAGATCCATCTTGTGTTTGCAGAGAGGCAGGAGTTAGGCTGGAGTGGGATCAAAGTTTTGAGTTTTGGGTACAGGCCAGTCAACATGAAAATAGCTAACAAAGGCATAAGGACACAAATTAAAAGTACCATAAGGGCTTCCCTGGTGGCGCAGTGGTTGAGAGTTCGCCTGCCGATGCAGGGGGCACGGGTTCGTGCCCCGGTCTGGGAAGATCCCACATGCCGCGGAGCAGCTAGGCCCATGAGCCATGGCTGCTGAGCCTGCGCGTCCGGAGCCTGTGCTCCACAATGGGAGAGGCCATAACAGTGAGAGGCCCGCGTACCGCAAAAAAAAAAGTACCGTAAATTTTAGATCAGCAAAAATTCTCTTCAGACAGAGAGAAATAGGAAATATATTCTCAAATGGATCCTGGGATTCTCCCTCTCTCCCCATTAAAGTCATTCAAGGAAATTATATGTTGGAGTTGTTTGTGTGAGTGGAACAGTCTTGCAATATCTGGGTTGAATCAATTCATTTAACAAATTATGGTTGAGCATCTCTTATAGACTAGGCTCAGAAGACACTAATATGAATTAAGACTATAATCTTGCTCTCAAGGAGCTCACAGTTTAGAGAAGAAGATGGATATGGATACAAATATATTGAAATAAATGCTGATAAAGCTATAGAAATCACTATTCATTTATTCAAGCAACAAATTCATGGGGTGACTACTGGACACCAGGCACTAGATATACCATGATGAACAAAAACATGGTTCCTGCCCATATGGATCTTTCATTCTGGTGGAGAACGTAGACAATAAGTACATAAACTAGTAACAAAATAGGTAATGACAAATTGTGAGAGTAAAGGAAGAAAACTGGGTGTATGGGATGGGGGTGACTATGGAATTACTGGGGACAAAGGAACCATTTAAACATAATCTGTAAAATTGAATTTCCAACTAGATTTCAAAAGAATTAGCTCTTAAGTCTGACAAGATATTTTCTGAGCTATGTATGTGTCAGTAGTCTGTCAAATGATTGTAGAGGTGATATCAGCTCTCTTTTCTTGTTGTTGTATTTGTAAATCAGCTAACTCCTGAAGTAAGCATCTGTGGCTGACAGTTCTGTGAGAGGAATGTTCTGACCATGTACTTTCATTTCATTCAGGTTAAGCTTACTTTTTTGTTTAGACCAGCTGGGTATTATTGCTTATTTTTTTTAAAATCTTCATGTATACATACATAATCATTTACGTCCTCACAGCAACGGACTTGATATGTCTTCATGCCCAACACAACCTGGGCTTGAAGAGCAAGAAGATAAGTCAAATCATAGTTAATTAGGGCTAGAAAAACTATATAACAGAAACCTCAGCTCTAGATATGTGAATAGCTATCTCAATAAGAGAAAATGGCACAGATGTAGAGAACAAACATGGATACCCAGGGGGAAAGTGGGGGTGGGATGAATTGGGAGATTGGGATTGACATAAATACACTACTGATACTATGTGTAAAATAGATAACTAATGAGAACCTACTGTATAGCACAGGGACCTCTCCTGAATGCTCTGTGATGACCTAAATGGGAAGGAAATCCAAAAAATAGGAGATATATGTATAGCTGATTCTCTTTGCTGTACAGTAGAAACTAACACAACATTGTAAAGCAACTATACTCCAATAAAAAATTTAAAAGAAGAAAAAATGGGCCCATGGAGAAATGTTTACCATGTTGATGCCTCCGCTTCCATGTAATCACTTTGAGAAGTACAACATTCTACAAAATAGAAAATACCTAGATGGCTTAAAGGGAAGTTTGTGTTTTGAGCCACTGACATTAGAATAACAGATAAAATGATCCCAGGACGTCTTCTTCAGATGCTCCGTCAAATGAAACCCCTCCCCCAATTGCACATGCAACCTCTACATATATCTATATGATGATTCTGGCATGTTCTACACTGTGTTATGATTTATTTGTCTGTGTTATTCACAAGTACATAGCAATATGTGCCCTGTGTGAAGTATATGTTCAAAATACTTGTTGAATGAATAAATTAATTTTGAAATACTAAGAATCATTGAACATAGTTATAATTTTGTGCATATGGGAATATGCTTTTTCATATACAGACTTGTGATAAAATAGTTGAAAATGCCTTTTGGTGGCAGGCAAGTCCAGGTTAAATCCTGTTTTGGGCGTTTATAAACTGTGCAAGCTTGAGAAAGTTACCTAAATGCTCTAAGCTTTAATTTCCTACTCTTTAAAATAGTAAAGTTAATAATAGCTATCTCTTAGGTCTGTTGTTGGTATTACCTTGAATATTACATAAAAATAACTTATTATACGGCATAGCACTCAAAATGGCACAGGTTTTGTTTGTCAGCTAGGGAAAGTACATTCTATAAAACTTCTATAAGATATATTTATAGAGTGAATCATTTTAAAGCATATCTCTAAGATGTTTCCAAGTTCTTTGCATCAATAAACAATTGTAAGTTCATCAATACAAGGCAAGTTGTACTTGCATACTCAGTACCTAGTAGACATTCAAGGAATGTTATTTATGTGGATACGTGATTTTCCAGGTCTTGACAAGGTGGTTGGCTGTGGATTGCACTTCTGAGGCATAAATTTAAATGATAAGTTTTGAAAAAACTTTGTATCAGATAAAGTCTGCTGTATTCATGTTTTTATGACCTGTCAATAGAAAAATATTTTTTTAAATAAGTAAGGCTTGAAGCGTAAGAAAAACTGTCCTATCAATGTAAAATGACAATTGAAGCAAAACATAAATGGCTCTTTGGTTAGTCAATAAAAATAGATGAGGAAACAGACAAGTGTCTAAAACTTCAAAGATAATGAAACTGACTGTTCATGACTTTCCTCTTCCAAGCTCTACTGCATCTTTTTTAGATTTTTATTTTCATCTTGCTTATGTCTGACTGTTCATGACTTTCCTCTTCCAAGCTCCACTGCATCTTTTTTAGATTTTTATTTTCATCTTGCTTATGTTTTTTTCAATTCACAATCTAAAAATGCCCATATTAAATCATCCCTACACATTTTCTCAATTCCCAACATAAACAAATCAAATGTTGCTTAGAGACGTTTACTATGCTTTGTTATTTACAACAACGACAAACGCATTGAGTGCAATAAAGGCATGGAAACAAGCATCCTCAATAGACACATGAAGCAGTTTATGACATCCAAATGGCATTCTTGAAAAAGGTGATAAGTTCATGAGAAAACCCAGTGAACCTAGTTTTGTACTGCTAAATCCTTCCCTCAAATCTTCTTGACTTTCATTTGATTAATTTATTCATTTACTTATCTATCTATTTATCTGTATTTCATAAAGCAAACAGATGTTTTGGGTGTGCTTTTGACTTAATTCATTATTTTTGCTTGGGATAACATTTGATCCAAGTATGTTCAACGGAATGTTCCTATGTCAAAAGTCAGTATCTACTTTGTATGGATATTGTTCTTAATTTACGTGAAGCAAAGGAAAGAAGCTTACACAGATACTAAATACATGTATAACAGCTCAGAGGCTATCCTTCATCTCCAATTGTTTTTTGTTTTGTTGTTTTTTTTTTTTTTAGAAACACCAGACACAGACACAGAGAAGGAAGTCCACTGAAAAATAAGTGATTTTTCATTACTTTTAGAAAAAGTTTTGGGAATCCAGAACCCTTGCCTTTCTTCCCCCACCCACCCCCCACCCATGATCAGAGCAGCTTGTGAAATGTTACTAATTCCATACTCTTAGGAAAAAAAGCAATAAACTTCCTTGACAAGGCTGCTGGAGATCATTATGAAAAATGTTGCAGAAGGAGGAACAAACGGTATGTGTACACAAGCCTGAGTATTGATGTAGGAAGAAAAAATTGTACAGCTTCATCTTGGTCATTGTGACATAGTTTAACTTGATATCTGTCAAGGCTTTTGGTTAAAATACTGTAGGAGAGACTATTAAGAGTGAAAAAAATCTATGAAAGCTGCTTCTTTTCTCCCTGAAAATAAAGGGCATCAGGTGTGAAGTTATTTATCGACATAATAAAATGCTTTAAAACAGTGTTGTAGTTATGCAGAAACATAAACAGTTTGCCATCAGAACCTATAATTTGCTTAAAGATAACAAAAGAAAAATTGTAGTCAATTATATGTCTTATCAGGTTACAAACAGTAAATATCCTTACAAAATGCACCTGAAAATCACTAATTAAACAGAGCATCACAGTTTTAGTCTCTGAGGCTACATCTTTTTCTCCGTATTTTCTATCTCATTTATAACTACAAATGTTTTGGAGGCAAGAATCTACAGTAGAAGATTTTGACATGCAGTTGAAGGATACAAAGTTTTTTTAATTGTATAGTATTTACCTTTTGCAAAGTTGGAAGCACTAGATTTATCTAACGTTTTTGAAATTCAGTTCAAATGGACTTAAACATGAAATGGAGTAATAGAGATGTGTCCAAGCATCTGTTCACCAAACCAGCATTTATGGAGCACCCACAGTGTACCAAGCCTTGTGAAAGGCCCTGGGTATCCAGGAACAGCAGGACAGAAATAGACCTGCCCCCACAGAGTTTACCATGTGGTAATAATAGCTTACATTTCTATTGTGCTTCAACAATATGTAAGGCATTTTTACAAACATTTGTCTTATCTACTTCTTATCCTTTGAGATAAGTGTTATTATTCCCAGCATATAAATGAGATTATTGAAACTTGGACATTTTAAGGCTGGGAGATTCAGAGATAACTACAAATATGTGTAGAGGATATTCAATCACAAAAATAGCCATTTATATTTTATTTCACTTAATGGTTCTTTCAATAAGATTTCAATCAGGAGACAAGAAACCTACAGTAATTTCAACAGGGAAAGTTTAAAATAAGGAATCGTCAACTATAGCAGGAAATAGAAGCAAAAGGGTGTTCAATATAAAGGGGTAAAGAAAAGAGAGCAGCCACGACCTCTAGGGATAACACAGAGCAGCCAAGAAAGGAACAAATATGGAAAGGGGCCTCTGCCCTAATAAAGCTGGGATCCAGACCTCAGGGCACTAGTGTGGCCCACTGGATGGCAGAGAAGTTCATCCAGGGGCTGCACTGGGAAAGTGGGAAATCAACTTCTGGGTTGCTGAGGGAGGTACCATGGAGAGGTGCCATATGCTGCTGGCCACAGAGAATTACAGGAGCCTGCCAGGAGAGAGGATGCACAGAAACCGAGAACTGTTTCTCTTCCAGGATCCCTCCAGGGTTCTCTACTGATGAAGCTTACCATCTTGCCAACTGGCAAGGGAGAAACATTCCAGTATCTCAAACAGAGCCACAGAAGGTAGATTTGGAGCTTAGAGGGATAAAATGATAAGAGACACATTGGTATATCAAGAACATTTAGATGAATTATATCATATCATTTATTTGTCACAGTTCACTAGGGGGATACATATTTTATTCTTATGTCATGGATGAAGTCATTTAAAAATATATTTCCTGTATTTGTTTTAAAAGGTAAAGAACTATGAGATTAAATATTTTGCCCATTATTATAAGGAGTAAAACTTACAACCTGGTAATCAAAAGCATTGAATTTGGCACCAGACTGGTCCAATTTCTGACTGTTAGACTTTGGGAAAAATATGTTGGGAAAAATATTTAACCGCTCTGTGTTTCTGTTTCTTCATTTAAAAAACAAACAAAAAACAGAACTTACTTCATATATTTCTTATGAAGATTATATTAGATGATGTTTGCAATGTGTTTGGAATGTAGCTGGCACATACATAATGCTCATTTGTAGACTACTGTTGTTATTATCATATATTATTGAGTTACTTCTTCCATTAAAAAATCTTAAATATGTAGGATAAAGAATAAAAATCTATAAGCATCCCGGGAAGAAAATCCATCATATACAAAGCAACACTGTCAAGCTGCACTGAATTTTTCTCCAACCTGTGCAATGCTAGAAGACAGTAGAATGGCACATGCAGGTCTTGGGGAGAGGTGATTATTAATAAATAATTCTCTAAGCAATCTAGTTGTTTCTAACATATATAAGCAACAGAAAAATAAGATATTAAAAAATTAGATTTAAAAAATCTGGCTACAGGGCTTCCCTGGTGGCGCAGTGGTTGAGAGTCCGCCTGCTGATGCAGGGGACACGGGTTCGTGCCCCGGTCCACGTGCTGCAGAGCGGCTGGGCCCATGAGCCATGGCCGCTGAGCCTGCGCGTCCGGAGCCTGTGCGCTGCAACGGGAGAGGCCACAACAGTGAGAGGCCTGCGTACTGCAAAAAAAAAAAAAAAAAATCTGGCTACAAACGTTCCTCCACTTGTAAATGTATATTGTCCAATGCAAATGACAGCACATTTCTTATTTGAAAAAAAAAATTTAATGGGGTTTATTGTTTTGTTCTTGTTGTAAATATAACATGGATTTCCCATTACAAGACAGAGAAAGTTTAAAGAAAATAAAAATTACTGATATTCCTACCCAGCGAGAAACAGGTGTATTTCCTCCTAGTTTTTTTCTCAATGGATTACATGTAAATAAGCATATATAAATATACATTTTTAGGAATTAGCATTCTACTAGCTGTGTAGTGGTATTCTATATTCTACAAGATGTGTGGTGGTATTTGATTGTGTTTTTATTAGTTATAGTAATTTCTGAAGGTTTTTAAATATATAGTAATGCTATTTGAATAATGATAGTTGTACTTCTTCCTTTCTAATCATTTTGTCACATATTTCTTTTTCTTGTCCTATTACACTGGCAAGACACTCCAGCATGATGCCAAGTGGAAGGGATGAGAGTAGACATCTTCATTTAATTTTTAATAAAAACAAAGCATTCACTTTTTATCATTAAGTGTGATGTTGGCTATAGAATTTTATGTACATGCTGTTTTTGAATTTTAAAAAATTTCTTTTTGTTCTTAGTTTGTTGAAAGTTTTTAATCATGAAAGGATATTGAATGTTGTCAAGTATGGTTCTTCAGTTACTGGAATGATAAATTACTTAAAATTTTTTTAATCTACGATTATGGTGAATGACTTTGTTTGCTTTGGAGATGGAAATGGATTTGCATCATTGCTCACGAAAAAATAAAGCAAATGCAGACCATTGGGTATATAATTCTCCTATTTGTATAAAAGAGGAAAGTATGGAGATATATATATATATATATATATATATATATATATATATATATACATATACACACACACATAGACATGTTTTATGCATATATTATCACTCACATACGTGTCCTTTTATGTACAGAGAACATTTCAGGATAATGAAAAACTTAACAACAATCTGTTGCCCATATGCAAAAGGTCTGGGTGTCTAGGCTAGGAGAAAGGTTTTATTTTATGCCTACTCTCTTGTGCTGTGTGAAATGTTGACCATACATGACTTTGAAAAAAATACATGCCTCTATTTCTTATGGTTATTTATTGCATTTAGGCTTAAGTATTTTATTAGCTTAGAATATATTTTGAAGTAAAGTATAAGGTGAGACTTTGAAATATTTTTTTTCCAATTATTTAGTTGAGTTTATTCTGGAGAATTAATTCCATTTTGTTATGCTTGATTCAGAATAGTTATTTTTATTCCACTGAAAGGAATATTGATTTCAACACCAATTTCACTATATTTGAATTAATGTAGCTTTGTAAATTGAAATTTGTTTTGGGGCTAGTGTGTCATAATGGTTTATCATGTTTTTTACCTCACTCATTTATTAAATTTTTGTATACATTTTTCTGATGAAATTTGAAATTTGGTCACCACCTTAAGGTGTGTACCTTGACCACTCAAATTAAAGTGTTTTCTTTTTCATACCACTGATTTCTTCTTTTTCGTAAACTTATCTCTCTTTATGCAGTATATGTATTTGTGTATTTACTAGGGCCCATGAATTTTTGTTCATCCTATAAACACTATATCTAGGTGGCACTTGATACACACCTGCTCTATAAATACTTGATGACTGACCTACTCAATGAATGAATGCATGTGTGAGTGATTGAATAAATTCATCAAACTCCAAAAAAATCACACACTCGATTTTATTTCCCCTGCTTTTCTCCACTCTTGACATTTAATGTCACATAATTTATTTTAATCTATGATTAGAGCCCTGAATTATTACATTATTAAGATAAGATGTCATGAATACTAAAAATATATTATTTTCCATATACATTTTTTCAAAGATTTTGGGGGAGTTTACATTCAATTTTGTAACTGCATTTACAATATTTGTTTACTTTCAATTCAAATAATGTCTTTTATACAATAAATTTCTCATTCTTTTATTCTTGATGTTGAATCATCTTTTGTAGGCTTGCAGATATACTTTAGCTGCTTCCCTACTGAGGATATATTAACCATTTTCTTTGAGAAATTTTTTATATATTGAAAAAATGTATCTCTATGTGCCTCATACATGAATAACAGACACTTGTCTATAATGAGAATTCTTCATTCAAATCTATGTCCATCATAAAAACAAACAAAAGCAAAACACCTCATATACAACATTCTACTCTCTCATAATACATAATGTCTCAGTGAAGAACTCTGAGAACAGCTTGTCTTTTTCCTTATTCATTATTTTTTATCTTTAAAATTCAAAAATTTATAAGGGCATATCCAGGTATCTTGATGAGCCTTTGGTTTTTTTCCTCTCAGATCTTCAGCTTGAAAACTTTTTCTTTTCTTTTAAATTTAATTATTTATGTCCTTGCTATTTTTCTCTTCCTTCCCCTGAAACAGTTGTTTCTTTGATCATATCTCTACAATTCATATCCATGATTATCTAGGCCATCATTTTCATCTCTTTGATTTTGCTCCTGCATTACAGAAAAAGTTCTCAAATCTTTCCCCACTTCATTGATTGAATTAATTTTTTTCATATGTGCTCTTTACTATCTCAAATGCTACTTTAATTTTCTATTGAATTTTGCATTTTCTTACAAACTGCTTTAGTCTTCACTTTTTCCATTCTTTCATTCCATCCTATTCTCTCCTTAATAGCACCTATTATGGTTTTGTAGAGGCTTCTCCTCCTGAATCTTTTTGAGAACATCAAGAATATAAGTGTAAATTTTTCAGCTATTTCAAAAATAAACTAATTTTAAAAAACTATGTTATCAACTGGCCTCATCAAGTCAGTGCCCTTTGCCTTCTTCCAGCAGTGCCTCCTTATGACATCTTGACTTATTTACTTTACTTGCACTGTGTTGAGATTGATTCAGGCTTGCCATTTCCTTCAGATAGGGTAGGTGGACTTTTTCCTTTTCCGCCATCACAGAACACTTGGCTCTTATAATTTCTCCCATAATTTTTCCTTTTTGTCTCTGAACTACATCTAAAATCTTTAATTTTTGGCCCTATCCAAATTTGCTGAAGAGAGGTTGAAACTTTTACCCCATACCTTACAAAATTAACTTAGGTTATCAGATACAGTGTGTAAATTTGCTTTTGCATGGTGCAAAGCATGAAAAATTGTACAAAGTTCCATCATCTACTCTCTAAAGTGCTTCTTTAGGAACCTAAAATCCACCCCATTTCTCCCTTCTGAGAGATGTAGTGCATGTATTGATATATACAGAGAGGGGTAGGGATGGAGATGAGTCAGGGCTATAGCTCAGGTTGGCCCAGAAGTATTTCACATGGTACTGAGGGAAGACCTCCTAGTTTTGGTCAGAGCCACATGAGGCTGTGGAGTGAGTCAGTCTTTCCCTCTTACTTGAGAAAATTGTGTCCACTTCTGATTCAGAGTGTTCACTATGCAATGTGTCATCCAAAACTGTGATTCATGTTTGTCACTCTCAATCATAACCATTATTGGAAATTCTGTATAAATGTCAGAGTATTTTCTCCTCTTCTTCTTCCTCCTCCTTTTCTCTTATTTTTTTAATCTCCTTCATCTTCTCTCTTACACAAACATAAAATCACATTAATACTCTCTCTCTTTCATTACTGTATTAGCAATTCATGCAATTTTGTGCTGCTTTTTCTTTTTTCTTTTTTACTATTTTACTTGACAGTTAGTAAAAATCCTATTAGGAATGTCTAGTCCTCTGTCATTTTTTAACCAGGTAGCTCCCTAATTTTAACTTACCCTTTTCTGGATCAAATCTCGTAGATTCCCTAGAGTTCTTTAATTCACCCCTGTCTTTGTTATAAGGAACATGTTTTATACAAATTATATTTAAAGAGTAGGGATGATTCACATACTGAAGTACCTAGTAAAGAACGCTTTTCTTTTTCTTTTTTATATTGGAAGCCAGGTCACTAGACATCCCCCTGTATGCAGACCCTGATGGTGAGTCAAGAAGGTCCACATATGGCTTATTAGTCAGGTGATTCCACATCCCTGTTTGCCCTGGACTGTTTCAGATTGTGCTATTGTGTTAGCATAATTATTTATAGTGTTCCTTTCACTATCTAAAGCATCCTGGTTTGCATCATCCTACATAAGACTATGAGATACAATTAAAATGTGAGTCATATATGCCTGAAAGACTTACTCATGCTTCCTTAATATTGTGATGTAATTTTTAAATTTTTATTTATTTATTATTTTTGGCTCTGTTGGGTCTTTGTTGCTGCATCTGGGCTTTCTCTAGTTGCGCAAGTGGAAGCTACTTTTTGTTGTGGTGCACGGGCTTCTCATTGTGGTGGCTTCTCTTGTTATGGGCTCTAGGCTCACGGGCTTCAGTAGTTGTGGCGCATGGGCCGAGTAATTGTGGCTCGTGGGCTCTATAGCGCAGGCTTAGTAGTTGTGGCACATGGGCTTAGTTGCTCTGCGGCATGTGGGATCTTCCCAGACCAGGGCTCGAACCCATGTCCCATGCATTGGCAGGCGGACTCCTAACCACTGCGCCACCAGGGAAGCCCCCTTGTGATGTAATTTTAATGGAATTGAGCAAGTGAAAATTACAGTTAATTAAATTCAGCCATAATTTAGTTACTAATACCCTATTCCTGTTTGCATGACAACTGAATGGGTCATGCCATCAACAATGTTCAAAGCAGATTGTTAAATTCTAACTGGTGGATTAGTACTTCATGTATGCTAGATAATAATGTAGAATTTGAGACTATATATATTCAAGTTCTTTAATTCTAAAAATTTTAGACTTTTTGTTCTTTAATTCTAGAAATCTTAGATTGGCCCCATTGGTCCAGGGACTATATAGCAGGTAACTGAAGTACAATTGTCCCAGCTTTAAAGTTCTCACTCATCCAATCTTTTTGTCTTTGGAGTGTCCACTGATTGATAGTTCACTTTGCTTGCTGCCATGTACAAAAGGCCTTGCCAGAGACTACCTAATTTGCAGGCCTTAGCCACAGTATTTATCAATATGTGAAAGAGTTGACCCCTCTCAAAGCATATCATTCAGGATATGTAATAGTGATTGGATAGAATTTTTAGATTAAGGTCAGGATAAATAATATATGCCAAATAATCCAAACATATGAAATCAACAGAATTGAGTCTAATTCCCAGTAATGCTGATAAACTTTTGTCTTTGAAGAAATTACTTAACTTCACTCACCCTCAGTTTCCTTCTATGAAATGGTGATAATACCAAAATCTTGCGGTTGTTGTAAGAATAAAAGAAAATAAATGTAAATCACACTGGCACAATTCTCTTATAAAGTATATATTTATTATTAAGGGAAAATTAAAGGAAGAAGAGAGATTCACTGCTTTTCTTGGAAATTTTTAATATTAATGAACAAGAAAAGAAAGTGAACCAAATGAATTCCTAAATGGTCTTTTTTGTTAAGGAGAATAGGCTTCAACCAACAAATGGTATCAGCAAAAGTAGAAAAGGGAATAAATTCAAGATTACTGATGACCTAGTAAAGAAGCACAGAGAATTTTGAAATCCCCTAATCAGATACATTTTATTTCAAGTCATCAAGAATATCTACAAATGTAGATACATAAGTGGATCTAAACTCATATATCAGTTTCCCTTCAGAGGGAGATCTTTAGCAGGAGTATGACTTTATATATGTTAGTGGTTCCATTCTGTTAAATATCCTTTATCATTGACTTAGGTAACACATATATTGCCTTGTGAAGAGAACAACTATGCTTGATGGCAGAAGCGAGCTGGAATAATGGGATGGAATCATTGCCATTTGCTTAGGCATAAACTAAACAATTATAGGAGAATGTGATGTGGCTTGTCAGTAATATATGCAAAAAAGACATTTTAATGGACGATAGTTATATGATTCAGCAATGTCATATTGCTGCAGAAAACCCTGTGAGCACTTTTTGATATTCAATATAAAATATCCAAACCAAAGCTTTCTATTTTTTATTCACCTCTCTTCCAGATTACTAATCTTGTCTTTTGCTGTCTCCCATTTGCTATTAAACTATCCCTTGAGTTCTTAATGTCTGATATTGTATTTTTCAATACTGGAATGTCCATTTCATTATTATTTTGTAAGTTTAATTTTATTGTGAAATTCTCCATCTTTTATATATTTTCTATGTTATTTCTTGTATTTTCTTAAATATATAAATCATGATTATTTTAAAGTCCTTATCTGCTAATTGAAACATCTATACCATCTGCTTTTTCTCCCTTTTTTTTTTTTTTTTTTTTACTTATAACTAGCCACAGTGTTCTGTCTCTTTGCGTGCCAGGTATTTTTTTTTTTAATTGAAAGTCAAGCATTGTGTTTTCAAAAAGCAAAGGTGGAAAATGATATACTTTCCAGATGATATACTCTCCAGATGATATACTTTCATCAGAGAGGTTCAGCCTGTCCTCTGCTAGGCAGATAGAGTAGAGGGGGTAGTGGGGCTGATCACTTTAAGTTTTCTTTGAGAATCTGTCAGATTCTATCTCTGCTCTACTTTTCAGAGGTCTTCAGCTTGGATATGTAGCCACACCCCATGAAGCTTCCGAATTTGGCAAATGTCTTGAGGGGGAGACTGGCTATGGCTGAGTCTACTCAAGTCACCACTTTTATCACCCCAAGCCTGATCAGGTCCCCAACTTTGCTGTTTCACCTGTCTCCCACCTTCTAGGGGCTGAAACAGGATCCTCACTCAGCCTCCAGCTCAGCCCACACTATCAAGCACCACTAAGAACAAAGTTATCGCAGATTATTTTAGAGTCAATTTCCCTTTCCTGTGAGGACTTTCAGCTGTCACCTGTCCTCCCAGTAGACCTTTGTCTCCTAAGTATCATGAAAATACGGGCTATTCCACTTTAATTTTCTGTGTTTGGGCTTATGACTGTAGCCTGCTTTGCTGTGAAATTTTGATACTTAGCAAATATCTTGGGGAGAAAAAAGAATTTGAGGTCCTGCTACTCTCCAATTTTGTTACTCCAGTCCCATGTAACTGCCAAAAGTTTTGCTGTTCTTTTGTCCCCCAGCAGCAGTGCTCTTCCTGAGTTGAGCCTGGATTCTCAGCCTCTATCTGCATCCGGAAATGAAAAATAACCTCCAGGGACAGCTTCAGATTCTTAGCTCTTAGTCTTGCATTTCCTGAATTGTGCTCCCTCTGGTGCTTATTGTTTGGCTGATCCTTGATACCTTACATATATTACTTTTGTAACTGATTCAGCTTTTCTAATTTTTCTCAGTGGGAGCATTGGCCTGATGCTAATGACTCCATCTCACTAAAAGCATCAGTCTTATGTAGGTTCCAAATGAGTACAATACAGGCTTTAATAGGTAGAGGTATCTAGGCTCTGTGAAGATAAAGTATGTTTATGGATTGGATAGGGAACAAAATTTTCCACTTAAACTTTCTAAAATTTTTGATACAAGGAATAACCTTCTGGATCTTTCTACCTGTTTAGCTAGCTGTCATCCATCCACCCATTCATCCATCCATCTACCCATTCATCCATCCATCTAGCCACCCCTCCATCCATCTTTCTTTCAGAGTAATTTCATAGCAATTAATTAGATTGTTTCAAAATGAAGAATGAAAATCAGTGTCTGAAACAACTGAAATAACAAATGGTAAGAATCTATGTGCTGACATTTTCATTGTCTTCATGACTAAAATGAATAAACTAAATTGTATGATAGCTAGCTAATTCTATAACTGAAAAACTTTGCTTGATCTTATGCTAGTTGATTTATGCATACTACCTTAGATCTAACATTTATTGCTCTTACTCCATTACCACCTATTTTATAATGTTTCAACAAGGATTTTTTCCTATCCATTATTTTTTTTCTTTTAACAATGCATAATCATTGAGTTTTGGGATGATTATAAACATTAGAAAATATGAAAATATAATTTTACTTCTGTATGTATTTAAATCACATATATTTCTTTCCTGAAAGGGCAGAAAACAGAAAGTTTGAAGAAAGGTTGTCTTGAATGAAACTTAGAGAAACAAGTGAAGAAACCTATCACTACAATAGAAGGAGAAGGCAGGCAGTTTTAAGTAAGAAGAGAAAATAAGGAAGCTACAAGTCATATCCTTGAGTATTTATCAATATTTTGAAAGACTAAAACCATGATAAGCATCCTTAGCACCTATATGCAAATACCAGATTAAATTTAACTATATTTACATTGTGGGTCTATCTCCTCATGACTTAAATCAAACTATTATGATCTTAGATCGGTCTAATGCCATTTTCTTATCCATATAGCAGGATAAAGTCATAATAATAATAATAATTTTAAAATAAATATTTTGTCCTAGATTTAGACTTTCATGAGTATTACCTATATATTATGACATTTAATCCTCACAACTACCATGTAAAGTAGGTAAACTTAGTCCTGTTTAGTTATAGAGAAGTAAAATGAAGCATAGAAAACATATGAAATTTGCCAGGTCATAGAGTTTAGTTACTGTCAAAGCTGTGTTAAAATCCTGTGCTCTAAAACAGCACTGTCCTATAGAATTTTCTGCAATAATGGAAATGTTCTATCACTGCACTGTCTAATACATAGCCACCAGGCACATGTAGAAATTGAGTACTTGAAATGTGCGTAGTACAACTGAGGAAATGAACTTTTAATTTTATTTAATTTAATCAAGTAAAATTTAAACGGTCACATGTGTCTAGTAGCTACCACACTGGACAGCACAACTCTAAACTAATTAGAGTATATTGGCTGCTGGCCCTGGAAAATCTTGTGAAGTGTACAAGAACACCATTTTAGAAGCTTTTTCTTAATCAACTGGAACATCACTCCTTGACCTACTTTTAATAGAAATCAATACTGTATATGGAAAAAAATGTAACGTATATACTGGTCTTTATTAGTAAATAATATGGTAAATAGCTTACTTGTAAACATTTGTATGAAATAAACAGTATGTAAGTCAAGTGCTTTCTTTAAGTCAAAGGGCAATTTTCTCTTCCTTTATTTGGGCTTGCTGTGAGGGCATTAGTATACATACTTAAGCCCACATAAGGAAAATAATAGAAGAGAGGAAAGATAGGGGAAGCTGGTTGTTTTATATTTACTTAGAATGTATTAGATGGCATTATGGAGCTAAATGGTGAGTTCTGCTACTTCCTTCCTGGTTAGTTCTGCAGGGTGTGCTGAATAAGCAGGGTGGCAGCAAAGGACACTTAATATGATTCTTTCAGGAGCATGTGAGGTGACTCCTGTCCCTTGCCCGCTGTTCCTCCTGCCAAGTGATTTTAAGCTAATATTAATGGGCAGGAATCACACAGTAGGTGTGCCCTTTATTCTCTCTAGAATGCGTTATCACTCCTTCCTCCTTCACTTTTTTGTCCAAAAGAGCACTTTCTTTACTTATATAAACATCACAATAGTGTTTTGCTTTATATGTGAAGTCTCAAAAAGCAAACTAATATTTTCCATGCCTAAGAACATTCTGTAAATAAAAACAGCGTTTCCACTTCCTGAGAACCCAAATTCCACCAGAATAAATTGGAACATTCTCTCTGTGCTTTATTTTCAGATTCTTGACTCTTAAAGATTGAAATTATTAAAACAAATGCAAGTAATTCAAGAGCTTTCATTCCTCTTTTTCCTCATCGGTGCTGGTTATATTTTAGGCTTTGTTCAGAAGGTCAGAGTTGGCTCGATGGTCATGGCTGTGGAAGGGAGTTTGATTGACTGCACATGTGCTAATACTATGCATACATTATTGAGGGCACTACGAGGCAGAGTGCCCTCAGAGAACACTTCTGAAAAGAGTAGTTGACTCAGGCCCCACCTATACAGAGCTCAGTTCCTAAAAATAGGTGCTAAGTTGCATCCTTTCGATGCAGGGCTGAAATAAATTCAGCCGTCCCATCTACTCTCTTGATAGACCCTTCAGTGGAGCTGGCCTCCACTCCACCGATTGCTTTCAGGGGACTGGGAAATTTGCTGTACAAAGGAGGAAACTAGTCGGTGAAGAACTGTAAAGATATATGACATTTCCACGAACTTGGGGTTAAGTCTAAATATTACAAAAGGTATGTGTTATATAGTCATTGATACTCTACTTCCAGAGTTGTGATATGTTCTTGCTGATTGCTTAAGACCAATGAAGACCACAGGTCAAATTGTAATTTTCATCACAGCAAATATTCAGTTGGATTTTGTAGAATAGTTAGCATTTTTTATTTTTAGTATTGAAGAAATATGAACCAAACCTGATAAACAGACATCAATGAAAATTATACTTCAATTTATAGCTAAAAGGGAAAACTGAAAAAATTAGTTTATCTTTTATGAGCATAAATTGATAATGTATACAATGAATATGTTTGAAACTCTAACCTATATATTTTTTTTTTAACTATACTTCTTAAAATTTGCTGAGGGAAAGAAAGAGTTGAAAATATGCTCAACTGTTGCAGCTTGCTCAGAGAAATGTATAAAATGTATTCTTTCTCCAGCCTTAGTTTGATTTTGTGCTTCTTGCCCCAGCCAGTCTTATCTCCTCTGGGAGTAATACTGGAATAAGGATTAAAGAATCAGGTTCTTACATGTTTTGCAGAATTAAGAAAAGCACTGCCAGTTGGATCTGCCAGGCCTAATTATAGTAACTACAAACTTAAAGAGAGAAGACTGAGATTTTACTTTTAAAATAACATGGCCTATATACTGTTTCAAATGAATTTATTCTGTCTTCAGTTGCCTATGAATACCTTAATTTGTTCCTGTTGTGCCTTAAATGTTTAGATGTTAGAGACTGAAGTGATTTGGAAGAGGCATTATAACAGAATCTCTTATGACGCCAACTAAAAGCAAGGACACTTTAAGATTACATAATACAGGGTTTAAATTTAGCCAGCTGGTGCTGAACTGAAAGATGTTTTATTTTTACCAGAGCTCTATTTGGTCACTGACGAGCTGGAGTTTGTTTGAATTATTTTAAAATTTTATGTGCAGGGTGCCAAAGGACGAGTAAAATATTTACCTCAGCTACATTCAGAGCCCTGAATTTTAATATGAGCACCAGTTTTGAATTTTAGAAGCTATTACCATTGAGTGGCAAAAATATTGGATAAAAAATGGGAAAGTCTTGAATTCTGTTCTTAAATATTTCTCTACTTCTCTGCCTAATCTTTGAATCTTTTACCTTTTTTACTGTTAACATGTAAATGAACAACTAGATCCATTTTTTAAAGTCATTCAGCATTTCAGATGTCTATAATACGGCAAAGTGCCAGCTGTTTGGGGAAAATGTAGTCTGGAGTTTGGAGTAAATATTTCTGCATGCAGTGTTGTGCACCTTTTAGATACAACTTCCCTCAACCACCTGAAAAATAACAGTAGATATTCTAATGATCACAGAGAGCTTTACTTCAGAAAATGTCAGGCAGGCCTCAAGTCTTCAGTGATTACAAAGGAAGAGAGGGTTGGTTGTCTTTCCTCAAGTTTACTTTTGGGTAAAAAAACCCCACAAAGTTCATAGATAATTTACTATTGTTTACCATTGGTAGCTGTCTGCTATTCAGTCATTTCCAGTATTTTGCCTCTCACTTACATTTACCACAATTGAAAAACTTCTGCATATCAGTATTCGTTTTATTCATTTGGTAAAATATTACTTATGATGAGACAATTTGGGATTGGACCCCCATGGTAACCTTGGAACAGGAAACTGATACTTCCTCTCTTCTCTCTCTCTCATGTATACACATAAGTCTGGGCAGTAAGAGACCATTTTGTAACGCTTGTTTGTTAGCTTGGAGTCACATCTAGATTCAGTAATTTACAGACCAGGCCAGAAAGTTAATCAGTGCTTGGCAGTATAATTCCCAGATTTCTGATTGAACAATCTGTGAGGGATAGAACTTAAATGACATTACGTTGTCCTTTCTATTTGCTTCCCACCCCCTCTTTTAAAAGCATTCAAGTTACACTTTGAAATTTAATTAAATTGTAATTTTTTTTTCCCTGCTACTGAGACAGACACTTGCTCATTCAAATTATAGGTTCATCCTTTGCAGAATGTGGGTAACGTCAGACTTTTCTGATTCAGGAATAACTTTTTTTAGAACACTGATTTATTCAATATAAGTACATGGTCTTTATGTGACTGCATGATATGTTGTATTGTTGTTGTTTTTTCCCTGACACCAAATGCATGGTATTTTCTGACACCAACCAGTTCTCCAATTCTCTGACACCAGTGGGATGTACAACAATTCAGTTCAATTCTCACATTAACTTCTAGAGTTAGAGCAGAACCCACCTATTGCCCGCACTTTAGCCACTAACTCAGGAACAGCCAAATGGAAGAGATTCATAGAGTAATGGGCAGGGGGGGCACAGAGCTTCCATGCACTCTCCGGGCTCACCACCCATCAATATGTTCACCAACTAGAAGCTCACTAAATCCTGTTGTTTAGAATTTTTATTGAGATTTCATGATGTAGGATGATTGGCTGAATCACTGGCCATCGTTAAGTAGGTCCAATCTCTAACCCCCTCCCCATTTCCAAGGTGGGAAGTGGGGCTGAATATTCAGACTCTAATTGCTTGGTTGGTTTTTCTGGCAACCAGCCCCCATCCTGAAGCTATCTCTATTTCCCCTACCCCTGCATAAGGCCAGGAATTAGCTCATTAGCTAGCATACCAAAGACACCATCACTCAGGAGTTTTGAAGGGTTTTAGTAGCTCTGTGCCAGGAACCAGAGACAAATACCAAATACTTATTGTGTATTATATCACATATATCCACAATGTTACTTCTCCATCTATGAAATGCTACCTATAAACTCCAGAGTGAAAGTTTCATCCAATTTATTTTCCTAATCATTGGAATCCTTCTTTTGCAAATTTAACTAACCTGAGTACTTCTCCATTTGTACAGTATAATCAGGAAAAGCACAAAGAACAATGATGATCAGACAGCCAGTGTAAAGAATAAAGGGTTTTTTTTTCTTAAGACTTGAGAATCAGCAAATTCAGTGAGTTATTTGTATCAGTTTGGATACAAGAAATGAGCGTATTGCTATATTTAATGACTCTTGGGACTTTGTGGGCGTACATGATGGCATAAAAATAATCTGGCAGTGAGCAGTGCAATAGGTAATCCAAATTCCTGGTAGAGTGGCTGTACTTCTTAAAATATCACAAAGGATAAAAGGAATTTATTACATAGATAACACAAAGAACTTCAGTGACTATTTGATTTAACACCTTTAAGTTCTAGATAAGAACACTGAGCCACAGAACATTAACTAGTAACTTACAAGATTTAGGCAGAGAGAACTAGAAACCAACTCTCTTGACTTATATTTCAGTGCTATATGTCATTCTGCAAAGCTTTGTGCCATATCACCCCACCCTTACTCCACCCCCATGACTTGGAACACATTTAGAGGTAAACCTTCATAAAGCCTTTTTTCTCCCAGGTTTTTATTGCTTTTTATTTTGTATTTCCTGTTTCTCTTTAATTTAGGATAAATTATGGAAAAGGAGAACAGACCCACATATTCACTTAAAACTCAAAAAAATGGTGATTGGTTTATTTTTTAACTTGACTAAGCATTTAAGTTTGCTCATCTTCTGTGCTAGATGAGCTGTTTCTGCCCCCCAGCCCCACCGCAGACCCCCACCATCACCTTGTCATTGGAGACATCATTTTTCACTGCTCTTTTGGCAGACCTTCAAGTAGGTTTTAGTCTTCTACATTTTTCTAATTGTATGCAGGAAATATCCTGTTGCCCGGCGAGAAAGCTTTAGATATGTCTGACTGTTCAAAAGTAAATAATTGCCAAATTGCTCCAGGCACACATACGACTTAAAATAAATATAATACTAAAAGAATTTATTTTAGGAAATTTTTGTTGGTCAAAGATCCAATAACACATTCCCCCCAAATCTGAATATATCAGCATGTGTGTTTCTAAATGCATTAACTTGGTAGTTATCAACATAGAAAAGCTAAAAAGAAAAAATTGTACCACCATTAATTTTTTTTAATAAATTTATTTATTTATTTTTGGCTGCGTTGGGTCTTCGTTGCTGCACGCAGGCTTTCCCTAGTTGCGGCGAGCGGGAGCTACTCTTCGTTGCGGTGGCTTCTCTTGCCACAGAGCATGATCTCTAGGCACGCGGGTTCAGTAGTTGTGGCTCGTGGCCTCTGAGCGCAGGCTCAATAGTTGTGACGCACGGGCCTAGTTGCTCCGCGGCATGTAGGATCTTCCCGGACCAGGGCTCGAACCGTGTCCCCTGCATTGGCAGGCGGAGTCTTAACCACTGCACCACCAAGGAAGCCCTCACCATTAATTTTAAAAGCAAAGTCCAGCATTATAAATTATTTCAAAACATGTCAATGGTTTTCATGTAAAGTTTCATAAATATGAACTGAATATAAAATAATGTTCAAATAATCATTTTATTTTATTTTTTAATTCATAGGAAGTTAATTACACTGAAATAAGATGTACTCAGAACTCACATTATAAAGTGGCTGGGTTTGTTTAAACTATGTATATTAAATTTTGATGAGTATAGTCACAGTTCCCTATTAAATTGCATTAAAATTCAAGGGTGCTTTATCACTATCTCTGTTGCTGTTGATTATTTTATTTTTAGTCAGTACCATCATAATAAGAATTCAGCTTTATCTTATCTAACCACTAAGCCTTTTTGTCAAGTAATTAGACTTCATAAGTAACTATAGTAAATAAGTGCTCCAGGGAAACAGTGAAAAATCTTTTTTTTTAAGCCAAGGATCACCTTTTAATTTATCTGTCTTATAAGTTAGAAGTTTTTCTTGTTGACACAAGGGTCTTATTGTCAAGTTGGAATATTCTGGGAAAGAGATAGAATAAAGTGAGTTTGGTCACATTAGTTAAGGGTGGTCAATTCCAGCTACAAGCTTTGTTTAAAATTCACTGCCTCTGCTTCTGTTGGATTTTGACCGATTCTCCTGAGTATTATATAGGGTAAAAGTCTGCTATTTGGCTACTAGGGTGAAGCCCAGCCCAGTTTCCAGTTGGAACACAGGGGCCAGAGCTAGGGGTGCCAAAGAAAGAGCGACGGGCAGCAGTCAGCCGCTTGGTCAGCTCTTTCTGTCCTCTGTGCCATCCAAGAATGCTCAGGGTGGGAATAGAACCTCGTTACAGCTCTGACTTCTTCAGTAGAAACTATGCTAGCCCTCTGGGTCCTGGAGGACTCAAAAACATTTATTTTTAGGAATAGAACTGTATTAGTGCATGTGTGCTTCAGTCACTGACTCATTCTGGAATGGGAATAATTTCAGGATTCATCATCCATTCATTCATCCAGAGCTGAACAATAACCCCAAGTTTAACTCTATAAAATATCAGAGAAATGAAATTTGAAAGGAAGGCATATTTTTGTATTAAAGTCACAATATTTTTTCCCTACAAAGATGTAGTCCAGCTATTGCAATTGTCAGCTCAAAACTACAATTAATAGTTTCTAACAGTCCACCCTTTAAATAGAAGCAACAAATTACTGCAAACTTCAATTTTCACTGCTTTTCATTTAATTCACCATTTCAGCCCCACTGGCCCCAGCTTCTCGACTATGTCATTATGTTATACTATTACCATCTCTTTCAATTTGTGCTCCATTATGCTCATATATACATAGATGTGTGTATATATGTGTGTCTGTGTATGTATATTTTATTTTCTGTAAAGCACAGTGTTACCTATGCCTCCATATTGTTCTCCATTTTTTTCATATTTTAAAAGTCCATTTAGATGTTCAAAGAAAGATGAGTAGTCTTCAAACAACATCCAGTAACCACAATATCATCCATAATGACACCTCTTTTTACCTTTTGTGTAACATTGCGTAAAGAGCCTGACAGAGTTTTGTAAACATTTGTATTGAGAAAGTGCAAAGCTACATCTTTATAATAATGATGACAATAATAAACATTTTCTACAGGATTATTCTCCCATAGATAGTTATATAAAAGGAGTTCCAGGAGTTGCCATATAAAAGTTCATTATTGATATCATTTTTACATATTGAAATTATAAAGTTTTTTGAATAATTTTTGAAATTAGAAAGATTTCACAAATGATGTGCTATGTTCTCTCTCTCTCCCTTTCTCCTTCCTTCTTTTTTATTTCATTTCTAGTAAAGACCTCTGGAATATATTACTTAACCCTAGAGCTATCACTATCCTTAAGATGTATGAAGTGTCCTCAGTTTATCAGAATCACAGAAACAGCATCTCCCAGGGCCAGAAGAAATTCCAAAGGAAATCCACATAACACTTTACTAGGAAACCAGAAAATGCTGTCAGGTAAACCCTTATTAGTTGAACACAGACTTTGCAGCCAGACTACCTGGGTTTGAATTCTAGCTCTGACACTTAACCAGCTGGTTGAATCTGGGCAAATTATTTAATCCATCTCTGTGCCTGTTTCCTCATCTGAAAATCGAGATAATAATAAAATCTGTCTCACAGGGTTGTTTTGAGGATTAAATAAATTCATATTTGTAAAATGACTAAAACAATAGAGCCTGGTACATAGTAAGTTCTACATAAGCTTTTGCTATATTATCATTATTATTGTTCAATATATGAGACTAATATAATAACCTTTACATCTTTCCCAGAGAGCAAGATAAGAATATAAAGTACCAAGTTATCCTAGATGCTGAACATTCAAAATAACAGCACACTAAATGAGAACCGTTTGAGAGAAAATTATCTACCTGATTTAATAGGTTGTTCTCTTGTTAAAGGCATCCTTCCCTTTCAGAGGTTCACTCTTGAGCTCAAATTAAATTTCTGTCCTCTCTGGAGTTGTAGAAAGCTATTAAATACCCTTTTTCTCTGATAATTTTTCCAACACTTGAAATTAATAACTTTTCAGTTATCCTCCCTGATGTCAGCATCACATTACTTGAAGAAACTGAACTCTTCAACCACTTCAACCATAATGACTCTGTCTCCTTTCTTTTTTTTTTTTTTTTGCTGTATGCGGGCCTCTCACTGTTGTGGCCTCTCCCGTTGCGGAGCACAGGCTCCAGACGCGCAGTCTCAGCGGCCATGGCTCACGGGCCCAGCCGCTCCACGGCACATGGGATCCTCCCGGACCGGGGCACGAACCCGTGTCCCCTGCATTGGCAGGCGGACTCTCAACAACTGCGCCACCAGGGAAGCCCTCTGTCTCCTTTCTGATGGAGCTGCTCACAGTCACACATTGGACCTTGTCATTACTTTGAATTAGTTCTTGGACTCTCAGAATACTCTTTTAGATCACTGTTTTCTTTCTTTTCAACTACAACTGGTCTTGACCCACAGCATAGTCTTCCCATCCTCAACACATCCTGCCCCTCAGCTCTCTGCCTCTTTTGCCTCATCTCTCTGTATTTTGGTTCCACTCACAGTGTCTGAGTAAAGATGGAAGGAGGACTCTTACTGGGGAGGGCGGCACTGAAAGATGGGGCTGTGGGTACCAGACTGTTTATCAGGAGAATCTAAAGCAGAAAAGGCAAAGAAGAATCCAATAATGGAAGAGAAAGCAAAAGCTTATGAGCCAGTGAAATGGTACAGTGCATCAGGTTTGATGGATGAAGCTAAGTGGGAAAATAAATCACAAGGTCAGAAGTAAGGAGAGCTAGGAACACGACAGGATGGAGCCTAGGATGGACTAGGGCACCCATTTCAACCAAGGCCAAGAACAGTTCAGAAGTGTTGGTGGCCTGGTGTTAAGGGCTCCTGACTCCAGCCTTCAGGGATGGGTCTAAAGCTTAAAGGAACTGTGAGACACCCAATGCCCACTCCGCTTGGGCCCCATTTGTCAGCTGCAAGAGAAGAGCTTTCACTGACCTCCCATCTCATTTGTCCCCACGTTCTTGAGCTAAATCTACCTCATCAAAAGCCAGTTCAACATTTTCCTCATAATCTGATATATTTGCTCCCATTCCCAGGCTGCCTAGGTATACATATTTATATATATATATTTAAATATGTATATTTAAAGGTCTGTGGTTTTGTATATATGCTAATACCCAACAATCATTTTATTCACTTTTAATTGACTGCATATCACATTCACCATTATTCCTGACAATCCCAGACATTCTCTATTCTAATATACCACTGGAAAAGTTGAAAATGGAAACAAATTTGTGGGTAATATGTTTTTTAAAAAGCCACATTGAATTTTAAAAGGTTTGTCAAGGTTAAGATTAACTCTTAGTTACTAGACATATACATTGATATAATATGGATGAAGCTGAGAACTGATGGAGTGTGTGTGATAAGACAGAAATAGAAGATTGGGGATGGAGCCCTGAAAAATATACATGGTTGGGTGTCAAGAATTGTGTGTTTGTGTGTGTGTGTGTGTGTGTGTGTGTGTGTATGTTTTTCAGGAGACATAGATAGATGAGTGTTACTTTTTCCTGGTCTAAGCTACTCACCAACTCCACACTCGGTTTTGAGAGTTTATAAAGAACAATGCAGAGAATGCTGCAAAGCATCAGCATTTTTAATTCCTCCTTCTGAGATATTTCTTGTAATGGCAAGTGTTAGGCTCCATGAGTTTTATGACATTTTCCTCAGGCCCTGCACTGCTGGTGAATGGGACCTGGGGCTTTCTGCCACATCTGCTTTCCTTGGCAGACTTTCAACTCAGAGCTGCACTGGGACACTCTGAAAACTTACTGAGGTCTTCCTCCTAGATCTCATAAAACAAATCGGATACTATCTGTAATTAAATGGTCCTCCAAAGAAAAGTGTGCGTGTGTGTGTGTGTGTGTGTGTATGTGTGTGTGTATTAGTGTTTCCATGTTCTAGCTGTAGTCCTGTACTTGCCCACTGGCCTGGGGAAGCTAGTTATTTTTTCTGGGCCAAACTGCGATAGAGATATGAATGTATCTGAAATTTTTTATCTATAACACTTTTCTAATTTCTTTCTGTGAATATGTAATAACAGGAGAATTTCTGGCAGAAATTAAACTGGGCAGAAAGCCCAAAGTTGACTAGTTTCACTTTCCAAACACAGATTTTTGTGCAGTTCTAATTTTCACCTGCTCATGTGGTGTCCCGCTGAGCATTTGGGGGGATGAGCTGGATTTCCTTGTGGCAGACTCACAGGTTCACAGGCAAGAAGTTTATTTTTGCTCCCTCCTGGAAGCTCTAATCCCAAATTTCACATTGCTGCTCTGGTTAAATAACTTCTGTTACAGAATTTGGGACTTGTTTTCTACTCTTTAAAAAGAAGTATGAGAGAGAAATTAAAATCTGTCAACAGGAACCGTAAAAAGATGGGCATTGAATTTTGCAGTATTTTTGCAAGGCAGTTTCATTCAATAAATGCTTATTGGACATACACTGTGTACAAGTCATGATGTTATATGTTAAATACCTGTAAAGTTGGCCGTATTCATCTCAACTGTCATTTTGCTTCTTGGCAATCTAGGTATTTTAGGTAATAATAAAAATTGAATAACCAGTTCTGCAAAAATGTTAGGAAAGTCTCTGGCACTTATTGTTAGGGAAAGTACAAGCATGTCATGCTTAGAGGTGCATTATATTTCTTCTACCTCCACATAAGGGCCCACAAGGAGCATTTCTGGCCACTGTGTGATGGCCAGCCTTTCATATTCACAATGTGGGTGTTGCCATTTTGTAAACTGATGAAACTAAGAGATTCTTTGACTGAAATCATGGTGGACACAGTTATGCAGGCTACTAGAAGATTTAAGAGATGGAGACTGATGCTGAGTTCCCGGCTAGTGGTTGATAACCTGTAGTTGTAGTTAGGTGTCTAAATTTTTAAAATAATCTTTAAAAACGAATAAGGCTGGCTTCCCTGGTGGCACAGTGGTCGGGAGTCCGCCTGCCGATGCAGGAGACACAGATTCGTGCCCCGGTCTGGGAAGATCCCACATGCCGCGGAGCGGCTGGGCCCGTGAGCCATGGCCACTGAGCCTGCGCGTCCGGAGCCTGTGCTCCGCAACGGGAGAGACCACAACAGTGAGAGGCCCGCGTACCGCAAAAAAAAAAACAAAACAACAAACAAACAAACAAACAAACAAGGAGATGCTTAACTTTAGAGTCTGAGTTCCCTTTTAGGTAAGTTGTCCTAAAACAGTAGGAGGTCACACTAAGATGAAGTGATTTGTCCATCCGCCTAAAGCTTTCCGTACCTAAAGGGAGTAGTCTTGGAAAGTGATTCTATTTTAAAGCCGTGAAAGCCTAGCTTCATATGGAATTTTACAAAGAAGCCCAATATATAGTTTTTAATTGCTTCTTACATTTCACTCCCCACAACTTTCCTCCTCTCACCTTCCACTACACTTGAATTTAAATACCATTGGTCTAGGAAAATTTTGTTTGCAAGTTTTAATTAAATTCTTTGTTGTTCACAGATATTACTGTCTTAACGTGCATGGAAAAGAGCAAGTTTCAATCTGAATAACATTTAAAGACTGATTTTTACACTACACCCTCTAAAAACAGGAGTGAAATAAGCAGCATAAACTGAGTTCCTCCACTTACGGGGCACTTACAGGATTAGGTTTTGTATCTGAGGGAAAAGAAACAAATGCCAATGCCAAATGTTTTAAGATAAGTAACTATAAATAAATTAAGGGATGATGAGACTAACTATGTATCCCACGTGTATCTTAAGCAGGGAAGACTATTAAATTACTTCCACTCTTTGGACAGTTCTTAGGACCAGTATATCATTAGGAAACTGACATCATCTCTTTCTTTTGAAATTACAGTCTGTGTTGATATGCAGAGGATATTTAAGTCATGTTAATGATGACAGGGAGAATAACCCAGCACCTGGCTAATTCAGAGTTTTGATATATTAAAATCATTATAGCTTTAATTTATAAATATCCTTGTACGAAATTTAAAAGACTGTTCAAAATGTATACAGCACTATCTAGTGTCCCCTGCAATTACAGGGGACAATAATCAGAAAGGAGTTGTGACAGTACAAACATTTGACAAGTGCTGATTACCTTTCATTTTAGAGCATGTTAGAAGAACCAGAGCTTTGGTAAGAAAAACAGGTTCTTAATATTTCTGCTTAACATTCACAGTTTTATCTTCCTACCCAGGAAACATTTAAATGATTGAATATCACATCGTTTGCAAAGTGTTTATTTCTTTAGGTAGAATTTTTCTAAGTACATCACTGCTCTGAAAGAGTGAATTTACTTCCAAAGGCATCTTTTATTCAGCAAGCAAAATGTTGCATTATTTAAGCATTTTCACTTTTCTCCTTGATTGCTTAGCTTTTCCAGATAATGTTCAGTAAAGAAAGTATATGGAATTAGTGTGCTTTCCTTTCTTTGATCAAGTCTATTAGCCATTAAGTTCAAAAGAAAACCATATCAAAGTATGCTATTATTTGTGGACTTAGGCAGAGGAAGCATTTTAAACAAAGACTAAACAAAGACTTACTTAAGGTCATTGAAAAGAGTTTGTGTAAATTTGAAGACCGAATTTCTCTAAGACAAAAGGTGGACTGAATTAAATACATTTTATTATTCGAAGGAAAAGAATGATTAGTAAGAGGGAAGCTGCCATAGCATTAATTGTCTAAGTCATTGAGAGTCAGAGTTTAGTGATTTGCTTTCTTTTATTTATTTATTTATTTATTTATTTATTTATTTTTGCGGTATGCGGGCCTCTCACTGTTGTGGCCTCCCCCGTTGCGGAGCACAGGCTCCGGACGCGCAGGCTCCGGACGCGCAGGCTCAGCGGCCATGGCTCACGGGCCCAGCCGCTCCGCGGCATATGGGATCCTCCCAGACCGGGGCACGAACCCGTATCCCCTGCATCGGCAGGCGGACTCTCAACCACTTGCGCCACCAGGGAGGCCCTTGCTTTCTTTTAATATCCTTTGTCAGAATAAATCTCAGATGCTAACCTTAATGGAGAGGTGAAAGTCGGAAAGAGGATGAAGAATTGAGGAATTCCTAAAAATGGATCTGGAAATGTCTGGCTTTTCCAGGCTGCAGCTAGCATAGAACTTATTTAAGGTAATAATAACTAAGTAACTTTCCTACCCTGCCCGTGCTCAAACAATTTAAAGGTAGGGATGCTGGGAAGATGTTTTTCAAAGCTGCAAATTATTAAATGTTCATCTGCATTTTATTACTGTTGTTTATTTTTGATCTGTTTAGTGACAACAGCATACTTAGAACTAAACGAAACAGTTCAGTACACATGAACTAACTTCGTATGGATTTTTTAAAAGCCTATGAGAAGCAAAAGTCAATTATTTTAGGGAAAGACAAATTCTAAGCTAGTCATCAGTAGGAATTAAAAAAAAAGTATATTAGGAAATAATGAGTGAGAAAAAGAAGTTATATCAAAGAGGTAACAACTTAGGGAGAGGTGAATAATGTAGAATGATACCAACTTTGAAGATTTTCTAGAACAGAGACTTTAGGAAAAAAGGGATGGAAATCAATTTAAACAGAAGGAATACACAGATTAAATAGAAAGAATACCTATATTCAAACTAACCAGATATTAAAACACCTCTTCCTTTAGCAGTTATCAAACACGTAAATAAGGTTCTTAGTAGGGGTACAGAGGTGCCTAGCAATGCAGAGGTACTTAGTAGAGCAACCGTGGAATGGATCGTAAGTGAGGGATCCAGGATCCTTCTCTTCTTTGCCTTTGGTGGGTGGTGACAAGGGCATCAGAGACTTAGGGAGCGGCCCAGTCATCCCCGCCTGACTGGTCCAGGCCAGGGTTCATTGTGCTAAGCCTACTGTTCAGAGACCCTATAAGAAAATGAAAAATGTGAATAACTTTGAGTCATGGTGTCATGATTTTACCTAAAAAACGGAGAGCAGGGGAAAACATGAGGAGCCATCTCAGGAAGAAAAGGAGCAGATCTGTCCCTATAGTGGGCCATACTAGGGTGATTTTCATGAACTTTACATTTTGAGGGGACTGCCCTCTTCTTTGCTGGTGAAAAATTAGTAGCTCATTGACTAGTGCCAAAGACACAGATAGACTAACACTTTGATATCATATACATTGACATTCTTCTCTTTTATATATATTTTCTCCATTCCTATGGCCATATGAGCAGAACTGTGCCAACTTCCTTGCCCTAATCTCTTACTGTAATTATCTATTCTTTCATAATCTATTGTGTTCTCCTTGTTTCAAGCAACATGGCAGATACTTGGCTTATAAGGAGGAATGGAATATCATTATAGTCTTTAGATTCATATGGACCAGAGTCAAGTCCTATCCTTTCTACTTACTAGCTTTGAGATTTGGGAAAATTTCATAACTTTTATTATCTCAGACTTGTATCGTGTCAGATTATCTGGAAAATAATACCTAGGATATATAATAACACCTAAGGTGACTGGAAGTTAGTGAGCATATATTATTTACTATGTGCAAGATACTATGTAAAACCCCTTACTTTAATAAGATCTCCTTCAGTCCTCACAGGCAATCAGATTCTGGTATCATTCTCATGTTATAGCTAAGAAGAAGGAGACTTCAAGAGGTTAAGAAATTTGCTTAAAGTCAAAAGTAAGTGTCAGAGATAGAATAAATATTGGGCTTCTGTGTCCAGAGTAGATGGTCAATCTCCCTGTGGGTCTGCCTGCTGCGGATGAAACCAAGACAGAACCCAGCGTAAAACAGGTTTCCTAAATGAACTTAACCCTGTGCTGGAGGAGCGTGCATGTGGGTGAAAGGTGAGAGAAGAAGGGAAGACAGAGAGATTCAATGATACACTAAAAAGTAACAAGTAATACAGACAGAAGTGTAATTTTTAAATGTTGGGAGAGCACAGCAGAGGGAGCTACTCACTGCCTAGATTAAGTGGGGAAAAATCTGAAGAGAAATTGAGCCACTGTGAGGATACATGTGAGGGACTTTTCAACCCCATCAAATCTGATTGGTCTTGATCTATTTTAATTCAGTTTCATCTCAGTATAAATAAATGTGATTTGGGGGATGGGGATGTGGAGTGTGTGCTACCAAGTTCCTCAGGATTCCCCACCTAAGGAGGACTCTATTTGGTATGTCTTCAGAAAATGTAATTCCCTTAGCAGGGCCAGCTATCTGGGAAATTTTTTATTCCTAAATCAGCATGTCGAAATGGTGCAACCTGTTGTATTTCTGTTCTTAGAGATAAGGCCAGATTAACACTTAGAATACTGTATTTCTTGAGGATCTCTCTGGTGTTTTTCCTTCCCTCTCTTTTCAGGTAGAGCAGGACTAAACACAATGGTGAGTAATTTGTGCCCTGCCCTGAGCACTGTGCTTGGTCAACAGCAGATGAGTAGTAGATGTTTACTGAATGTATGCCTAAAGCCTTAAGAGGAGAGTGTATCAAATACTCTTATTGTGTACCTGGGATGCAGATTTAAACAAGAGGAAACTTTGATGGAAGCATGCCACCACCTCCCATGCCTTGAGGCAAAACAAATCAATAGAAATCAGAACAGTGGACCTTGCTTCACATTTTCCTTCCCTTATAGTAAAGTTTGTCTCTCTCCCTGCTGGCTTGGATCAATACCTAACCCCATCTCAAGTTTGATCTCTATAGTGACCAAAGAAATATAACTGAAAAAGTTGCTTTGATTTCTAATTCTAAACTCAGGCTTATAAGGACAAAAAAAGGATTCACTTAGAGACATAGAAATTCAACTTATTGGTTTCCCTTTGATTTATCCCTAGATACACTGAAATAAAGGATTTGTGTGTAGGTGTTTAGGAAACAGAAAGGAGAATTCATACCCTTAATTTAAAATTTACTTTATAATGTTATATTTTAATGAAAAATACTTACATAAGAGACTGTGTAGAGTTAAATAACCTTGTACTCAGAAATACCTGAACTTAATTCCAAGCTGAGCCACTTACTATATGATTTTTACCTTTTTAAGTGTTACTTTCACCACAGTAAACTGGAAATGATACCACCCATCAGATATAGTTGTTATAAGAATTAGATGTAAAATGTAGATGTGTAAGAATACATGTAAAATGATTAATGCATAATTGATACTCATTAACAGATAGTTATCACCGTTATAATGCAACATAAGTCTGATTGTGCTAGGGAAGTGTCTAACAAGAGACTTACATTGTAAAAATATGCATCATCTATAAGCATTTAATAGTTTTAATTTATTTGACTATTTCAAAGGAATTTAAGTCATTTTATTCAATTATTGATTTTTTAACTGGCCAATTCCTTAACTAAACTAAGCAATTAATTAATTTAATAGCAATATGATTGAATTTTCAAATATGCCCAAACTAACAATATTAACCTACTAATGATTATTTGATTTCTGTCTAACTTCTGTACATTTATAACTGCTCTCGTACCAGAAGCACTTCTTGTGAGATGATAGGGGCTGCAGAAAACAGAAGACAAGTCTATATAAGAAAAACTTAGTACAATTAGAAATGGCAGTTCTGTTACTCAAAGAGATTACTATCTAAATGGACATTTATGCTGAGTCTTATCTATAAGTAGGTGGACATTTATTCTTTGGGGTGTAAAGAAATTCAAAGATGTTTCCATCACAGGGTGGTTTGTGTATATGAATCTGTGAAATTAGGGGGAGCTAGAACTGAAATATGCCCTAAGAAGAATTTACTGTGTAGTGATTTCTGACTTGGTCAGGTGTATGTGTATGTACAGTGGATGCTTGTATTAGTTTCCTGTTGCTGTTGTAACAAATTACTGCAAACAATTGTAAGCACAAACAATTGGGCTTATAATAGCACAAATCCATTATATTATAGTTCTGGAGATCCAAAATCCAAAATGAGTTTTGCTGGGTCAAAATCAAGCTGTTGGCTGGGGCCCCACTCATCTTAAAAGCTCTATGAGGGAGGTTGCCTGTTTCCTTCCTTGCCTTTTCCAGCTTTTAGAATCTACCTACATTCCTAGACTCATGGGACCTTTCCTCCACTTTCAAAGCCAGTAGTTTAGATTCTGCAATGCATCTCTCTCTCACTCTCTTTCTTTTTCTTCCTCTCCCTCTTCTTCTCCCTCCCCCCTCCCCCTCTTCTCCTTCTCCTTCTTCTTTTTCTTCTTCTTCTTCTTCCCTCTCTCTCTCCTTCTGTCATTACCTCTCCTTTCTGATTCTGACTCTCTTGCCCCTCTTTCACTTATAAGAACTCTTGTGACTACATTGAACCCACCTGGACAATCCAGGATAATCTCCCCATCTGAAAATCCTTAACTTAATCACATCTGCAAAGTCCCTTTTGCCATGTAATGTAGCGTATTCACAAATTCTGGGAATAAGGGTGTGCACATCTTTGGAGGACCAATATTTTGTTTACCACATTGCTAAATCTTGTCATTTTCCTCTGTCAGGCAACTGGATGTATAGGATCTCTTCCAGTACCCGGTGAATTAGGAGAATAGTGGTTATGGAAGATTTAGTAAGGAGGCAAGAACTAATCCTTTTTATTACCCTGAGAGATGATCTGTTTTTGTTAATGTATAAATCATGCTAATCAGATGAATGGATGGATTTTGGGGAAGGTGACAGTAGTACACACAACACAATGCATTTTTGGGGAGTGGGACCATAAGGAGGTTAGTTTAAAAGATGGAATCTGATTCACTGGGTTCGTATGCTGGAGGGACGGCACAGTATAGCTTTCGTACCATCATGGCATACACTTCCACCCATTTTACTCTTTGCCCTTCCTCTCCATGTTTTTTAAAAACTGTAAATTAATGCAAGATTGTGCTATACACTTGCTCTTTCATTTTATTCTCCGTTTCTTGGCTTTATAATATTCAAATGAGGGTAAAATATATAAAACTCAAATTGATTACAAATTTGACTTGGCAGCAGCATTCTGAATGTTTAAAAGAGATGAATTTTATTATTAGCTGAGGGATATGCAAATTGTATAAATTATAGAAAATTTATTCATGCTAATGTCTCTGAGTCTATGGTATGTCCATCGGTATGATATGCTGTACACAAATCCGAGCTGGGTTGTAGATCATATATTTAGATTTGATAGAATTTAGTTCGCCATTCTCCCAATTTAGTTCTCAATCAATTTTCTGAGTTCAAAGCAGTTGACTTCTTTATAATGCATCCAGAATATAATAGCAAGGCTATTGATATGTCACCAAAAGTACGCTTGCCTCCTTGAAGCTGGCATCTATATTTGCATCAGCTTTGTGGGCTTCCATGTGACACCCCAGCTCATTCTCTGCCTGGCTTTTAGTTTGGACTAAATAAAGGCTTCTCGAATTGATTTTAGAAAATTTCCAAGAAAAAAATCATTAAATTCTCATTTTTCTGCTGGAGAGTTCAAATTACTATTGAATCTTACAATTTCTTTTGAGTCATACTTATACATTGGATTAGTTATAGGTCTATTTGTTTATTGTATATATTTTATTGCACAGGCAATGAGTCAGTTAACAACAAAAAAGGCATCTTTTTGTTGTTTGAATTTTCCTTCATCTGTTTCCTTGGGCAAGTGATTGTATGGGTTTGTCTTTTGGTTTTTGGACTCTTGTACTTCTTGAGATGTAGCATAGAATTGTACTTAAGTCACAGAACCTGGAGCCAGACTGTCTAGCTTCCCTTCCAGCTCTGAAGCTCACCAGCCACATGATCTTGAGCAAGTTTTACAATCTTTTCTGTCTCTGTTTCCTTATCTGTAAAATGGAGATTAAAAATAAATATAGTCTCTACTTCATAGGGTGGTTGAGACCATTAAAAAGACTAGCTAGTCTGACACATAGAAAGCACTTTATACATATTTGCTATTATTTTTTTACTTGTGAATCATTCTTTTAAGTCCTTTATCTGTCTTTTCAATAACGTTAGTTTTTTTCCAACCAATATTCTTTACAGAAAATTAACACTTCAACCTATTTATTATAATTGTCCCTTTTCCATTCTCCTTTTGCCATATAAATTTTTTGAAAGATTTTTTCACTTTGAATTTTCATGCTTAGAAAGTCCAACTAAAATCATTTTATGAATTACTTATATCTCTCTAAGAATTTTTCATCATTTAAAAAAGCATTTAAGTCTTTATCTAATACTCCGTGTGTAATATGCAGTGTGGTGAGGAACTCTGAATGTTTTCCTCAAATCATTACCTACTTTTCCCAACATGATTTTTTGGTAATTCTGCTGTTTCCTCCCATTTCTGCATTGTTCTCTCTTCCACATAGTCACATGGCCAACTCCTTCGTGTTTCAGTGCAAATGTTCCACTTCTCAGGATGCCTTCCAGACACCTAGCTCACTAACACACCCAGGTGGATTAGGTTCTCCCCCATAGGCTCCCAACTCACCTGGTGCAAAACCATAAACTCCTTGGGCTATAATTGCCTGTTTCTCTTGCCAACTAGACTGAAATCTCTGGAGCATAGTGAATGTGTCTTATGCTTACTGTAGATAATCAATATTTAATTAATAATAATGAATAAGTATATTAAAATAAATCTTATTAATTATATAATTCAAATAATTTATTTTTGAAGTTTCATAATGCAAAGATGGAAGAAAGTTAAAGTCATCCACAGCAACTACAGTCCCATAAAATTCTTCTTGTTACAGATGCTCTTTATATGTTTCTGTACTATGCTAGTCAGCATGTAGAGTCACATCGTTGTTACAATTTCATAGTGGGACAGCATCTTCTATCTACAGAATAGCTCTCTATTTCATTTAACATATTTTGTCTTTAATACTACTTTGCATGAAAGGAATATAGTCATGATAACTTCTCTTCATTCATTTTTGCCTTACAATTTCTTGGCCAATATTTTCTTTTTAAATTTTGTGTCTTGCAGGTGGCATATGGTTGGATTTATTTGTCTTTGTCTTTTAGAGTGAAGTTTGACCCGTGTTTATTTACATTTGGTTTTACACTATCACATTTGGTTTTCTTTGTTAAGGCTCTTTGTTTTCTTTTTTGGCTGACTTTTGTTAAATGGACTGTGTTTGGCTTTTTGTTGACTTCTCACATGAGTAACAACTTGAATTCACATAGAGTAGTCCTCAAAACTAAAATTTCAGTAACAAGTAATCAGTTCTCTAACTGCTTTTAGTGTTCAGTGTTATAAAGAAGATACCTCAGGATTTCTGAATTTTGTTTCTTCATCACAGAAACTCTTCATGTGTCTGGGTAAATGTAGAACTTTTCTTTTTCCTTGATTCTGAAATGTTTTACTAGGATTTACTGATATATTGGTGTTTTAAAATTAAGTTTATTCCTATATTATGGTAAATACTTTAAATCTATGCCCAAATTTCATCTTCAACAAAAATTTCTTCTATTGTATTTCATTTGTTCTGCCCACTCTCCCTCCCTCCCACGGAAATGCTGTTATCTTCTAGTTTGAATTTTGCTGTCTGCTCTCTATCTTTGTCGTCTTCTTTCACATTGTTGTTAGTATGTTATTGGTTTTTCTCTTCTGCAGCATATATTACTCTATTAACTGCCTTCAATGTGTATTTTAATTCTTCTAAGAAACCTTCAATACCCTTAGTTCTCTTCTCACCCTTGATAACTTTCCTTTCTTCTGATTTCACCATGGCTAGGAAATCAGACACACATCGGCTTACACCTATATTGTAAATCAGACAGAACAAATATCAGCTTCACAACTCAGATATTAGCAAGTGTTCTCTTAGTTCTCTTAGGTCAAAGTACTTTTTACTTTATTCTAGAGACTTATTTATTGATGACAGTAGCATCATTTTTTCAGTCAGTTATTTGCTTTTTAAAATTTTTTATATAAATTTTAAATATTACTTTCCATTTACAGTTATTACAAAATATTGACTATATTCCCCATGTTGTACAATGCGTCCTTGAGTCTGTCTTACACCCAACTTGTTCTTCTGTGTTACCTTTCTCTTTAAAGTTACCCTAAACTCATTAAACACTGTTTCCAATCTCAGTTGCATCCAAGTCTTCTGAAATAACACATTGTGAGGTCAGGCGACCAAAGTTCCTGTCTTCTTCCCCACAGACCCCTAAGTCCCTAAGTAAGGAACTGTCTTATCAACCCTACAAATTTACATCAGGTGTCATCAGCATCAAGATAGGAACAGATAGGTGCACTGCCTTATAGTATACTAGTCAGGAAACATCACCTTGTTTTTCAGATGAGGAAATTGAAAGACACTGACTTAGGAGGTTAAGAAACAACATGGACACAGTTGGTTAGCTGAAGGTTGGTTTTCTATTCCATGACCCTACCTGTGTAGGCAAAGTTACTGATGGGAAAAAGAGAAGGAGAGAGAGTGAGAAAAAGAGAGACAAAGATGTAATGTTTTTTCTGTGATCAGAATAAAAGGCTACAAGGCAATGGAATCCAAATCTCTTAATACTCAGGCAACTGATTTCCTGACCATTAATCTTAGGCATTTCCCAGTAGGATGAAAATGATAAAAATCATTTGGAAATATTTCGAAAGTAAATACTCTCTGTAAATTTTTGCAAAAATAAACTGCTGACTTTCTGTTAAGATTAATAAAAGAATAACATCTTTAATTAATAATGTGCAAAATGAAATTTATATCTTAATGTGGAAAAACTTCAGTGGTTCATGTTCAATAAAATTTATATAGTGACCATTTACAACAAAGTAAGAAGAGTACAGCTGAACATAAATGGAATTCATCTGTGCAAATAGATAATCCAGAGAGGAAAATAAAGATATATTTTCTTCAGCATGTGAAAGACTTTCAGTAGTTGGTGGGAATCTCTTTTTATCAGGATCAACTGGAGGAGTATACATTTGTGTGGATATGAGGTTTTGGAAGACAGCTGAATTTTAAAAACTAACTGACATTTATTGTGAACATATCAGTTTCTACAATCACAGTATTCATATGATACAATGTCTTATTCCTTTATATTTTTTTCTTTCAATACTGTGTGAAATGAAATATAAAAAATAAATATTAACAAATTTTAAATATATTTTCAAATTTTATTAAAATAAATGAAAAATTTAACTGAATAAGAAGTCCTTAAGGAAAAGCAAATACTCAGAGAGTCAAAAAACAAACGATTTTTAATTTTTCCTGGGTCGCAGTAGTTGTTCTCAACTGCTGTTGTGTACAGAAATCTTGGAGAAGCTAATAGAAAGAACAAACAATGTAATAAGATGGTTCAGTGTAGGGACTGGGTAAGAAGGTAGGGAGAACAGGGCAGGGAAGGAACAGCTTGGTGGTTGTCTGTTACCTGAGGTTGTCTGGGACTTGGTTCATTGTAATTAAGTCAAACCGATTCAAATAATAAAGTATACCAAAGACCGCTAACCCTGTGAGTCCAAAAAACTACCAGCCCTAAGATGAAAGGCAGGGGGTGTATAAATGAGTGATAAACATATCAAAACTCACACATGCACACATATATACACACACACCATATACTGGTTGGTCCCAGAAGGAGCCCTTGAAATGATTTTGTAATTACAATTCTTTAAGAGTGAATAGTAAACCAACAAGCAGAGTGATAACAGCAAAAAACACTGGATAAAATAAAAAAAAACTAGTTTTGGAACCAACTCTGGCACCTATATCTAAATAACCATCACATTAACCAGGGAGGATCCTTAGGTTTCTTTCACATAAGGAAATAGTTAGACATGTTTCCTTATGCCTAAAAGGAGTTGGTTAGACTATGTGAGACTGTATCATCTCTAAGACATTTCTGTTTCTAACAACTGTTATTCTGTGATCATGCAATCAGTCTTTTGCTCTGTTTGCAAGTATGTAATTCCTAATACCCTGTATTTTTGTCAGATAGATGGCTTACATGGGAAAATATAGGATGCTCTGGAACAACTGACAAAGCTTTTTCTTAATGGAACTATTATTTCTTTCTTATGTTACACATGCCTCTATGGAATAAAAGGAAAAAAATCCACAGTCTGTAATTCTCATAGCATTCACATATTTTAGATTTATCTCCTTGAGGGTTGAAGGGTAGGGCGAGAAGCAAAGAGCAATTTTTAGACTTGCCAAAGATTTAGTCAACCCACCAAATTTGACACTTACTAATTGTGTGATCATGGGAAAGTTTTTTAACTACTCTGACTCTCCATTTTCTTTATCTATAAATTTTAGAAAATAATAGAACCTACCTCATGAGGATGTTAGAGAAGTAAATGAGATGATGCTTTTATAGCATTTAGCATAACTCCAACACATAATGCTTCAGGAAATGTTCATTAACATTATGTATCTCATAATAAATACCTATTGTTTATCAGAATAATTGCAGGAGTAGGAGTGGGGACAATATTTTCCTTTGCTGTTTGCATAAGCATATGCTTCTGTGTAGGCATTTTGTAGCTTTGCTTGAAAGCTTGAAAAAAAGAGGGTGACCATGAAACATGGAAAATACCATGGAATGTTACAGTCTGTTTTCCGAGACCAGATGTTTTAAGTGCCTTCACTGTTCCTAAGATGATGCTATTTTCTTTTCAAAACCTGAAACGATGCTACATTTGTTTTCAGTGACTGCTGGCCCTCGTAAGCCTGCAAGTGGATTTGCAGAAGACAGTGCTGCGCAGAGAGAGGGTGTGTCAGACCTCCAGGAGGTGGTGTCCTTGAAGGAGCGGATGGCGAGGTACCAGGCAGCTGTTTCCAAGGGTGACTGCCGCAGCTTCTCCGCCAACGTAAGCTGCTTCTAGTGCTTCTGCATTAGGCAGGCTGCTTGTTTGCCTTTCACATGCCTCCTTTACATTGCAATATAAGAATACTACTGGACAATGGGATAAAGTAGAAAAAACACAGAAATGGTGTGTATCAAATCCAGAGTATCTGAAATTAAGCTTCAGCTCTGCCACTTATTAGTTATGTGAACTTGAGCTACTGTCTTAACCCTTCTCTGAACTTCAGTTTCCTTAACTGAAAAATGGGAAAAAACCATCTACTGCGGAGGGTCTCCATGAAGAGTAAAAGAGATAATTTACGTGTAAGCCATAAGGCACTGTATAAATGTGTTGCTACTGCCATAATTATCATTTAACCTATAGCTATTCTCCTTGGGAATGTTGGGAATTAATTTCAGATCTTAATAATGTGGGTCTGCATGCTGCCCTCCTTGGTCTCATGTATAGTTCATATAAATTCACTGGCAGTATAATTTCTTTTGCTTTTATCGTTTCTCTGTATGCCCTAAATCCATTAGAAGTAGCTTAATCAACATAGAAATGAGGGAGATTAGCAATGTAGAGACTCTGCTAAACCAATTATGATTACAGAAAACAGCAGGATTCAGTAAGACCACCAGTTTTTAGAGCGAATGCATAATAAAGTCATATTCAAAAGAATTTGTTGGGTTCCATATTCTGTGGCCTTCAATCCACAGGATTTGATGTCAGTTTATCAGTAGCAGCTTTATAGCTTAATGGAATATAAGGATATTCTTTTATAATTATAATCTCCAAGTTAGCAAAGTTGTTCATTTAACCAAAAGAGAAAGAGAGAGAGAGAATAGCCAAGAAGCCTGGTATTCTAAAATAGCTACTCTGAACATTTTTCTTTACAAATCATTCAGAGACAAGAATGACTGTGCCAAACTCATTAACAATGTTGCAATTCTAGATGACATTTAAGTTTTTACATAGTTATTGAAATACGTTTCAGGCGCACCATAGATTTTGAATGAATGTACAGAAATGACATAAGTAACGTCATCACTTCCAAAACAAATAGTATCCCTCCAGCGCCTCCTGCCAGTCTTCTTACATAGCACCCCCTGCTGGATCATTAAGGAACTTTACTACAAATTAGTATTCTAAATTGGAAGCATGATTCTTGGTGAAACAAGCTGACTTTGAAAATACCTAGTTGAAGACTGGTTGTTTAGTAAGCAATCTTTTATCTAGGAAGACTTTTATCTTGCTAAACACTAGGAGAATATACCATAAAACAAATCTGTATAAGGCATGATTCTTATTTATAGCGTACTAAAAAGAGAATATTTAAATTGGGCATATAAGGAAACTAAATTATCTCACTATTTAATATAAAAATTTCAAATTTTAATGCTATTCGGAAGAAATTCTACATATAAGGAATTTAATAATCCTTCTCTTTCCTGCCCATTTACAGACACAAATTGAGGGGCAGTGATTTATGGTAGATCATGTAATTAGACAGGGACAAAGCCAGACTAGATTCCAGTCTCTTGACTCTAGTACTCTTTTAACTATATTCAACTGCCTCCTCTTATATAAGAAAGCATCTTTGGTCCAAAAAAAGTGCCCTACTGTTTGGTTTGGCCCTAAGCTAATATTTTGAGAAAAATGAGCACACATATTGTCTCAGAGAAATCCTGATAAATATCTAAAGTAAAGCAGAATAACTGCCTTATTTGGTCAGTTGCATCAAATGTTTGTTCAATCAAAAAATCATGGAAACTGCTTATAACCAAATTTCTATCTATACAAATAAACCAAATATTTTATGTGCAAAATTTGGAAGTCACTGATTTGGCCCCAAAATGAATCCATTATATTTCAGTCACATTGAAGTAGTTACTCTTTGTCCTAGATCAGTTTCTCTTTGTCCTAGATCAGTTTGTTCTTTGTCCTAGACTCAGGCAGATGGCATTTTGTTGAACCTAAACGAAAGGCCTGCCTGTGAAAAGGCATCGGTCCTCAGAAGCCCCCTAGAGGAGAAAGGAGAAATAACATTTGTTAGGCAACGAAATAACAGGTTCTGTACTGTGCAGTTTTATTTCCTTTATCTTTTTTAACACTTGCAAGAAATCTGTGAGAAATATATTGCTATTCCCAGTTCATAGGAAAGAAAACTGAGGTTCAGGAACTCTAGCCCAAGGTTTTAAGTGTCACAACTGGGATTAGAATTACTGTCTGTCCAACTCCCCAGATTGTTATTTCTATTATGCCCTACAAACCAAGATCAGTTCTTTGTAAAGGAAATTGCTGATTCTGTATGGAATATACTGACCTAGGCTTCAGTGTTATGTATTTAAATTAACTTATTATTAAAATAACATTAGGTAGGTTCTGTATTAAGTATTTAAATTAATTCGTTAATAGAATAATTATCGGCATATCCATTAAATTCCAAATCTTGTTTCTGTGTCCAAGAATAAGAAACATATGGGCTTCCCTGGTGGCGCAGTGGTTGAGAGTCCGCCTGCCAATGCAGGGGACACGGGTTCATGCCCCGGTCCAGAAAGATCCCACATGCCACGGAGCAGCTGGGCCCATGAGCCATGGCTGCTAAGCCTGCGCGTCCGGAGCCTGTGCTCCGCAACGGGAGAGGCCACAACAGTGAGAGGCCCGCGTACCACAAAAAGAAAAAAAAAAAAAAAAGGAATAAGAAACATAGAATAAGGATAAACATTTTTAAAAAGGTTCAACACAAAGCAATCTAAGTTATCTGGTCATTTACAATTACATGGATTAGTTGGGATGTTAGTCCATGGTGGTAAACAAGGCAAAGTGATCTCAGTCTGAGCAAAGAAACATCACTCCAGCTCATGGCCATAGGATTCTCCTTGAGTAAGTACTTCCATCTTACATATGTAAACTTTCCAAGCTGAGCTGAACAAGATGACCTCATCACCACCACTAACTAAACTATAGCTCAAAGGACTTTCTCCCTTAGGCCGGAGAGCAGCATCAGGAGGGTTGCAGTCATGGTTGTACTACTAGTAAAAATAATCAACTGTATGCATTTTTGCCTGTGTAACATGATCTGATTCCAAAGCACAGTGCTAAAGAAAATGAAAGGATATATCTGTTTTTTAATTCATTTAGTAGATAAGAGGCAACCTGTTCAGTATAGGAACTGATATTTTTGTGTAAACGCACACACTAGTAAAGTAGCCACTCGTTAGCATAATTAATGAGGCTTACCAGATTAATTTGCACATCATTTGGACACTGTTTATAGTTGTTGGAAAAAGTAAGTTTCTTCTTAACAAAATTTGCCTTAATTTCTGTAATTTAATATTTATGTATTATCTGCATATGATCAATTGAAGAAGGCCATTTATGTAAATTAAATGGCAGAGGGGGTAAAAGAAATATTGTAGCCTTAATTCACCCTTCCCTTTCTTTATCTTAAATTTCAAAAGAGATGCCATAATTTCTAATGACTTTAACATGTATCAAGTGACAATAATTGACCAGGATTTACATGTGAAGTTTGTTGCAGAATTTGATAGAATGTATCCTTTCTTTCCATAGAGTCAATGTGCATATTCTTAAATATTTGGCAGTCCCTGTAACTAGGGAAAGGTTGAACTTGATAAAGCAACCACTTGAGTATTTGCTAGTAATTCAGATAATCCTGAATATTAATTTCACCTCCAGTATTTATGAGTTTGGAAAACCCCAATTTAGTAGCTGTATTTTTAGTATTTGTTTGAGGAACTACATATTTGGGTAAAGATTTCAGGATCTCAAGAGTCCACAGTCCAAGGTATGGGAACCTCAGCTCACAGGCATTCAGTTACTCTCAGGTCTCAAGGCTTCCAGAATTATGTCAGGACTAGGCCAGACCTCAGGAGACCTCCTGTGCATGAAGTGTCACTGAGTCTCCTCCCAGTTTCAGGTGGACCTGGATGTATCTTAGAGGAAAGTGGGCTGGCCTGGGGCCTGTTTGCTTGACAGTTGTCATCCCATCTGGGCTTGAGTGCCCACTAGGCTGGGGAATGTGCTGAATCATCAAAACCAAAGCCTTCGAATTACTGCACTTCCCACAGGGGCATAATATCTGACAAGACTCCTCAAAGTTATTCAGGTTGTTCTAAATGACACCTACTGGAATAGGCTTTCTCATTAGTAAAATGCCAATGATAGACCTGAATCCTTCTGAACTTAGACATCCCCACCATAAATGACCATATCTCACAGAACATGGAGAAGCATCAAGTGACAAAATATATGTAAATACATAGAAAATCACTTAGCACTATGTATTAAGTAGTTGTTATTTTTACTAATATTAATATTTTTGTATATTAACAAAAATATGCTCCCCAAAATAGCTTGAAAGCTATTTTGTTCATCCTTAATGATTTAAATACATTTTGGAATTAGTCAAATGTTTTTTAATATTCTTAATAATGTGTTAACTATATAGACATTTGGAATTTTAATGACAACTTCATTGTTGATTAAAATTGAATCCATTATTCTAATTTCTGCTAGTCTGTGTATTATGAGAGAAATCCATTCTAACAGATCTAATCTCTAGACATCAAAATCTATCTGAGATAAGGAAAATTAACTCAATATTTTAAAGAGCCTTCTGACTTTATATCAAAAGACTAATACAGGAAAAAACAACATAGAGAAATTATTTTTATTAAGGTTTTCTGTAATAAGATCCTCCTGAAATAATTGTGTATGTTAATATCTTTTTAATATACCACTCAATAATTATCAACCATTTTTTAAAAAATAGCTTGAGAATCCCATCCTGAGAAGATGTCAAGCTGAAATTTCCTTTTTCTTTCCTTTTTCTTGTCTTAGATGCTGGAAGAATCAGAAATGTGCACAGTGCCTGGTGGTTTGGCCAGAGTGAAGAAACAATTTGAGAAGGACAAAATTGCTTCTTCCCGTAATACTTTTACTCAGCACCAATACCAGCACCAGGACAGATCTGAGCAGGTAGGACTACTGTTGGTAAAGGATAAATCATGTCTGGTTGAAATGCTTTCATTTCAGTGCTAATATAAAACACACATCCCTGCCCTCTTTGATGGTATATTTATTTTCATTACTCGTTAACAAGAATTATAATTTTAAAATGTTTTAGAAAATCACTTTTAAAGCATATCAATGTATTGATTTATTTACTTGGAGCATTTTGCCATGTTTCTAGGGAATCATACTGGAATATTTTTTCTCTTGGCTTCTAATGTCTCAAGCAAAAATGAAAATTAAATAGCCTAGATTAGTCAACAGGTAAATAGAAATGTTGAGAACAAAATTTACATTGAGCCTCTGCCTTTAGGTTATAATTCATGGTAAACTATCTGTTATTTGTTTGCATAGATTAAATCTGAAGCATTATTCAGCTGCTTATTGTGATGACTTTTCTGCTTTCTTTAAAAAATCACCAAAAATTGAGTAGTGGAAACCAGATGTTATATAAAACTGCATAATACAACTTCTAAATGCTATCTTATATAAAAGATTCTTTCCCATTTCATTACTCCCTTGTCATATATTACCGAATATTGTCATGGGTTATGATTTTTGAATGTGAAAATCTAAGTAATAAAACTCATTAGAGTGAGCCTGGCACTCTGGAAAATAGTAATTGCATTGTAAACAGCTGGGCTTAGGCCCAGGTTTTCCAGGAGGAAGAAAGTAACTGGGGTATTTCTGAAATGTTGTAGTCAGAGATAAACGTGGGGTTTGTTTTTGGTTTTGTTTGTTTGTTTGTTTGCTTGTTTTTTCAGAAAACTCCCTAGGGTATTTAGAGTTGTCTAAGTTGTGACTATTAAGGCAGTTGGGTTTGTAAGGTGGCATCAGGGGCAGTATACCAGATAGATTGATTAAAAGTCTGGTATGTGGAATAGTATTTGTTTTCTTTTTCTGGCTTTGTTTGAAAAGTAAACAAGAAAAAATGTGCAATGTAAGTTGCTCACAATAAATTTACAGTAAGATTTCTTTTAATTTTGCCTAAAGGAAATGTAATGTAAATAAATTAAGATTGGATATACTTGTGACCTAATGTATAGCTCTTGAAACATAGGATTCTAAGTGAATCAAGTATATGTGTTTACTTGAAACTGATCAACCACATACTATATAGTCATCATTAATAATTTAAATAAATCCTACATAGAAGATAGGTAAAGTATTTCCATATCCTTTATTTTGCAGGGAAGCAGTGTGATAGAGTGTAAGAGCTATGGGACTTGTAGATCTGAGTTCACACACCACCTTTGACATTTATCAGTGGAGTGCCATAAGACCCAGGGCCATCTTCATTGTGGGCAGTTAAACAGGGCTCCATACTTAGAGGGGCCCTGCACTTAGTTTCATGCTCTGCTGTCATCTTGAAATTCTTAATGATTTTTGAATAATGGACCCTACATTTTCATTTTGCACTGTGTGTGGCAAATTATGTAGCCAGTGCTACATAGTCCAAATTCATAAGCCCCTCAAAGTCTCAGTTTCTGTTGAGTTATGATGGAGAAACTGATGAGTGTTTTGTCTATCTCATGAGGTGATTGTGGTAGTCAAAGATGACAAAGAGCAGTTTCCATGAAAGCATTTCATCATCTGTGGAACTTGGTGTCAATTAGGATGCTTTATATTGCAAAAGACCAAAAACTCAACCACAAGAGTCTTAAACCAAAAGGAACATTACAGATTCATAAAAATGCAGTCTTGTGGAAGGGAGGTTTGATGTAAGTTCCAGGGGTGTACTAGAGCAACTGGCTTATACCAACTCTTTGATTATTAACTTTTCAGGAATTTTGCAAACCAGATAATATCGTGTTAATAGCTTGAAATCAGCCATGTTGAGAATATTTATACCAAGGGAATTGGCAAATGCAAAAAATCAGGGATGTCCCTTCCCTTCTTCCTTCCTTCCCTCTTTCCTTCTTTTCTTTGAGAACCCATTGTGAAACATATATTACCTTACCACTGATATAATTAAGCACTCACAGTATGTCTCTAGCATAGTAGCTAAGAGCACTGGGATGGAGCATGATCACCTGGGTCCAAATCCCTGCTCTTTCATATATTTATTTATTTATTTTATAAATTTATTTTATGTATTTATTTTTGGTTGCATGGGGTCTTCGTTGCTGCGGGTGGGCTTTCTCTAGTTGCAGCGAGCAGGGGCTACTCTTCGATGCAGTGTGAGGGCTTCTCATTCTCTTGTTGTGGAGCATGGGCTCTAGGCACATGGGCTTCAGTAGTTGTAGCACGTGGGCTCAGTAGTTGTGGCTCACAGGCTCTAGAGCGCAGGCTCAGCAGTTGTGGCACATGGGCTTAGCTGCTCCCCAGCATGTGGGATCTTCCCAGACCAGGGCTCGAACTCATGTTCCCTGCATTGGCAGGCAGATTCTTAACCACTGTGCCACCAGGGAAGCCCTCCTTCATTTATTAGCTGAATGACATTAGGCAAGTTTCTTAACTTCTCTGTGTCTCAATTTCCTCAATTATAAAATCAAGATTATAATAGTACCCACCTTATAGGTTTGTTAAGAGGATTAAGTAAGCTGTTTTTGTAAAGTGCTTAAGACTGTGCCTGGCCCTTTATAAGCACTTCACAAGTGTTTGTTTAAAAAACTGAGTATCCCCTTGATCATATTTCTTCTTTTTTACCTCTCAGCCTCACTTCCTCTGAGCTGCCCCATTCTCTCCCAGGTTTTCCCCACAAAGGAGTACAAATGATGCAGAGAAAGAGTGAGAATCCTTTTCCCAGAAGCCCCAGGGAAAAAAACCTAACAGCATCTAATTGGCTCTAAGTGGAATACACATGCTCCCCCTAGAACTAGATTGCTGTAGCTAGAAGATGCTGATTGGCTGAGACCTCTGTACTTGTTTACCTACGTGGAAGATCTCAGCATACCCTTATGAACAAAGAATAAATGAATGCTGGGTAAAAACAAAAACAACCAAACCAGCAAATATATATATATATATATATATATAGCCACTATAAGCTCCTTGCAAATATAGTTTATTATTATAAGCTGTAGTTCCTTCTCTGTGACCATGACATACTAAAGTGTGTGAGAGTAATAAAAAAAAACATGTGCAAAAAATCTGAATATCTGCATGACTCTGGGCCTGTAGTGACCTCTCTGAACTTCAGTTTCATTATCTACGTTTAGATACACTAATAATACCCCATAATTCCATGAGGAATAACTAAATCTAAGTCACAGTGCAATGCAATGTAAATAAAATATAAAGGGAATATATAGAAGGGTAAACTAGTAAATACCATTTATTGAACTGTATGCAAAAGTCTGTAGGAAAATGAAAGAAAAAAGTCATCTGTATCTTAGAAAATCAAATGACTAACTTATAATCCTTAATGGAAATTTGAGATACATATCAGATTTGGTTATAGAGAGGAAAACATAGAAAAATCATGTCTTAGATATTCACTTAAACTTTTAAAGCTATCTGAATGCATTCTAAAAATCACTTCTTTTATCAGCAGGGATTGGAACAAAACATTTACTGGTAGACAGACAGTTAATTCTGACTTACCCAAGTTATTGTCGGCTCTGAGGGTGTTTTCAGTCTCTTTATTGAAAGTACTTGAGATTTAGCTCTCTGCTAAGTCTGCCACTGGTCAGAAAAATATTTATTTTGCTGACATATAAAAATTAATATTAGCTTGGAAATCAAGTTTAATTAGAGTTAAAAGAAAGAACATTTGTTTTGGATTCTGACAATATTTAATATCACAATTAGTAATATTTCATAAGGTGTAATAATTCAGTCCAATCTGCCTCTTTCCTTCCTAATGTATTGAAGTGAGCTATTTCAGGGTAATTAGCTATTTGGAAACAGTTTGTCTGGGAGATCAGCAATGGGACTAAACAAGTTTTGAAAATTTAGCTATCTCTGAGGTTAAAGGTCCCTCTTTTTTGATTGATTATTTCATACCTATTGAAAAAGAGGTTCTGAAATAGGGGGGAAAAAAGGAGGTACAAGATATAGGAACATTCATTTATGCCAGACATTTTAAACTTGGAATGATGTCCTATTTATGTGTTCTAGACTTATGCTTTATGGTTCTGCCTGTTTAACAGTTACCAGCATCACTGCTAGCCTGTGGAGTATCCTTATGTAAATTAGAAAAAGGAGCTACTCTCAACAGTCAGGGCCCCTGGGTGAAGGATGTTTGGGGTGAGGGTTCAGCTTCTTAGAAGAATGTGTTAGAGAAAACTATATTAGGTGGCTCTGGTAGTTAGTACTACCCCCCTTTTTTTTTTTTTTTTTTTTTTGCGGTACTTGGGCCTCTCACTGCCGCGGCCTCTCCTGTTGCGGAGCACAGGCTCTGGATGCACAGGCTCAGCGTCCATGGCTCACGGGCCTAGCTGCTCTGCGGCATGTGGGATCCTCCTGGACCAGGGCACGAACCCGTGTCCCCTGCATCGGCAGGCAGACTCCCAACCACTGCGCCACCAGGGAAGCCCAGTACTACCCATTTTTAATATCACCCATTTAGATTCTGTTTTTCAAAACAGCCATTACTGATTCCTGTAGATATGAATGAAATCCAACCCTCCTTAAGGGCTTATGAGCCATTCAGCATGTGTCCTGTTGATATTTAGGTTAGAAATATCACATTAGCATTGTTTCTGACTTTGTCTTAGGATTTATTTCTCAGAATTCTATGCCAGTGAAAATCAGTAGGTTCTTAATGCTAGAATGGAAAGGACCATTTAAGAGGGATATTTTTAATCCACTCAGTACAGCAGGCTCAATTTGGGGAAAAAAAAAAAAAAACCCATCCCCTCATCCTTAAAAGGGTGTCTTGAAGTATGCTGGAGCAGATGTTGTTGGTATGAAATGGCCATTGTCTCTTTTCAGAGTTGATTTTCACTCACCCTTTCCATGGTTTCTGGGTTGTTGTTTTTTTTAAAGATTTTCTTCCTCTCTTCTTTTTTAACAGCTTTATTGAGATAATTTGCATACCATAGAACACACCCATTTTAAATGTACAATTCAATGTCTGTTTAATATATTCACAAAGTTGTACAGTGTCACCACAGTCTAATTTTAGAATATTTCCATTCCTCCAAAAAACAAACCTTGGACCCATTAGCAGTCTTAAGACGTTCCTTCTTTGTGCCATAGTCTCACATTCAGGGTTTGATTTTCATTCTCTCATGCTTATTTCCTCTTCATTTTCTTTCTCTTTTATTTACACAGTACTGAGTAGCTCCTTGCATATTAATTGTGAAGTCCTAGAAGCCTCTTCTTTTCTGGATTTTTTGTTTGTTTGTTTGTTTTTTCATTTTAAGTCGCTTAAGTAGGGAAGAGCAGATGGGGCTCGAAAAGTCTGGTAAGTAATCAGTGCGATACAGCGCTTACGTAATTGCTTTCATGTGAAAATGGCTGCACTGAATCTATGTCAAGAGTCTAAAGTATTCCTGACCTTCACTCCCTGCCGCCAAGTCTGATGGGGACCAGTAGGGAGCTGCAAGACAGTATGTATGTTTCCGCATACATCTGCTGTTGCAAAAATCCTCATGTAAACATTAGCACTCTGTAGGATTATGTGGATTTGGAACAACCTCTGGACAATTTTAGGCTGATAGAAAATATTTTTGACAGGTTGTGACAGATATAATCTGACATTTGTGTGTTTTAGACTCTTTAAAGGTGACCCATAATTATTTTCTAGCAAACTAAACATATTTTTATCAGCTAAATGTCCACATTGCAAAGCATTTCTCACGTAAATGTTTTAAACCTACCTTTAGCTTTCTGCCACATGCACAATTTTTCAAGGGCCTAGATTGCTATTAACAACCCCAATCTAACCTAGATCTCTATCAGCACACAAAGTTGTGACCAAAAGTGTGTCTTGAAAAGTTTTTTAGTTGTGTGCACGGTTTTAAAATGACTATTATAACTAAAGTAACCCCACTCAAAATGAGGCAGTTTACACTAATGGTTAGGCTTATTGGCTCCACAGTCATACAGCCCAGGTTAGAATTCCCTGATTTAACCACATAACCTATTCTGTGAAATGAGGATGAAGTAACAGGTGTGTTAAGAATAAAATGAGACAGTTCATGTAAAATTCTTACTAGAATGCCTAGCAGATATTAAATGTTCAGTAAACACCAGCTATAATCATTAGTAGTGTTGCCACTAAAGCATAATCCAGTGGTAATTATTCTCAAAGTAGAATGCGATTCATAAACATTTTATGTATAGGTAAGATGACAAAGAAGGATGGCATTGTTCTGTGCCTCACACCTTAACTGTTTTTTCAGTTTTTTAGCCTGGGGAGACAGAATCATTTCCTAGAAGCTCATTAGGTAATTCAAGATTAGTTTAAAATTAACATCCCTGTACATGCTTTGCAACTGGCGACCTCCTGCTACCCAGTCTCCATCTGTCTCCTCTCTTCCTACCCGTGTCCACCTTCCTATAGCTCTGTAGGTCTTGGTGGAATCCCACACTTTTTCCTACAGAAGGTGAATGGAAAAGAATTATATTTGGTAAAAAAATTTCCTTGCTCAAGATGCGAAGCCAATTAACTGCCTTTAGTACTGCTTTTCCCAACTATGAGGAAAACAAAAGCAAAAACACAAACTAAACTCTGTGAAAATGTGTATTTCTCAGGATGAAGGCCTTTTTCTACCAGCCCCAACAAACCACTAATTCTTCTCCTGCTTCCATAAAGCCCATATGTGCCTGGTTTGTCTAGAAATGGGGCTTCCAGTACTTATGGAGCACCTATTACGTGCTTCTACCCCAGGCCTCCCTGGGTTGGGGTACAGTAATGTAGTAGGAGTGGGTTTCAATAAGTCCTCTGTCTGCTGGTTTCTACATCACTCTGGACCTGAAGCAAGACCTCTTCAGAGCTCCTGACATGTCTTCTCCTACCTTTTCTCTGACTGGATAAGGATTTAGAAATGACATGAAATCTCAGTGGGAGCTCTTGTCATCTAACTCTCCTAGGCTCTCAGTAAGGTGGTCCTCAACTCTGGTCATGCACTGGAACTCCTCGGGCAGCTCAGGTAATTCTGGTTTAATTGTCCTGGCATGTGGTCAGGGATCAGGGAATTTTATAGTCCTCCAGAGGATTCTAATGTGCAGCAATGAGCATGGCAGTTCAAACTTGAGCCAGGATTTGTTATCCCAGAGATGACCACTCCCCTCTTAGTTTCTCATCTGAGGCTTCTCCACTGCCCACCTCATTCTTCACTCTGATACCAAGGCCCTTCTATTTCTATTGAGATTTTTCTTGAGGTGCCTACTGCAAAGAATAGAACAGGGGGGCTTCCCTGGTGGCGCAGTGGTTGAGAGTCCGCCTGCCGATGCAGGGGACACGGGTTCGTGCCTCAGTTGGGGAGGATCCCACATGCCGCGCGGAGCGGCTGGGCCCGTGAGCCATGGCCGCTGAGCCTGCGCATCCGGAGCCTGTGCTCTGCAACGGGAGAGGCCACAACAGTGAGAGGCCCGCGTACTACAAAAAAAAAAAAAAAAAAAAAAAGAATAGAACAGGGGCTGCTGAGAGTAGAGAAATCAAGGGCTTAAAAAAATCATGGTGAATATAATAAATGCCAATCAGCCAAACGACCAATTTATTGGTACCTCCAAGCCCAGTTAACTCCCGTGTTAATTGCAGACTGTATTAAAATAGTGAGGATTTTTTTTGCATATATACAAAGATATATTCAAATATTTTTTAAAAACTAGATAATAGAGTGATATAAGTGAACTAAAGAAATACATATCAAAGCATTTTAAATAAACCAATTAAAATAAAAATAAACTAAAAATAATGAATTTATTAGCTTAAGCTACACTGATATGCCAATAATTAATTAAAACTGAGATTTAGGGCCTCCCTGGTGGCGCAGTGGTTAAGAGTCCGCCTGCCGATGCAGGGGATACGGGTTCGTGCCCCGGTCTGGGAGGATCCCATATGCCGCGGAGCGGCTGGGCCCATGAGCCATGGCCGCTGGGCCTGCGCATCCGGAGCCTGTGCTCCGCAACGGGAGAGGCCACAACAGTGAGAGGCCCACATACCGCAAAAAAGAAAAAAACAAAAACAAAAAAAAAAAACTGAGATTTAACTCATTAATATTGCCATCTTTCATTAAATACTTTAATTTCATAGAATTATACAATCTGGATACCTAATGTCTCTTGAGTTTGTCCCTTTGATATTTCTATAAAAATAATATTAATTTCTGAAAGACATAAGACGATTATAAAGTGATAAACCTTATTAAATCATATAGTAACATGCTCATAGACATTTGGTTCCTTACACAGCTAAACTAATATGTGGACTCCCCCTGGGTTACAAGGTGTGCCCATAAAGCACTATAAGACTATCTTATGTGATCTACTGGCATTAATCACATTACTTTAGAGCCACACAATATAACTCTCAACTTCTGCTGTCCCCAAATGAAGTTGATGGTAATTGCTAACTGTCTACTGAGGTGTGACCATAAAGTCTCAGTCATGGTTCCTTTGCAACTTCCAATTTCAGCTTCTATTGCAGAATCTGTTGGTAGATGCTAGTGCACAGAGGGATTCACACCTCCCTCCCCTGAGACAGCACTGCAGGCCATTCCAGTGCAGCATTATAAAGGGAAACACATTCCAACCCCACACTGTGAAGACACCCGCAAAGCATTTGCCTGGGTCTTGTGTGGAAACTCTATCTTCTTGATGAAAAAGTATAGTCCATCCAATGTGTGCATTCTGCCTGGGTTCCTTTACTGTGCTGAAAATGAGCAAACAAACGAGTCTGCCTGGTGGCTTGGAGGGGTTTAGAAACATTACCAGAGGAAGGGGGGCCCCCAGCACAGTTTCTCAGACAGTCAGGGCCTCAGTGAATGGTACAAACACTCATAAGTAAAACTGAGTTGTAAGATTCAATGCTTTCAAAAAACCTTGAATTTGTTGCTTTTCTATGATTCATCTTATTCTCCAAAATAAAATTTGTAGTAGTAACATTTATCCCAATTATTGGAGTATTACTATCAAAGTTTCTCTTTCTCTTAATGGTACTGTGAGTTTTCTGTTTCTGAAACCTATTTGTTCTTATAGAATCCATTTTCAGTTTCATTTACAGAAGACAAGTATACATACAGATATACCCTTCATTCCTTTAAAGTGAAAGGAATTGGGATTGCTTTAGGAGAAAAGGAGTGGTATTGTTCTTATCACAGGGCCTATGGTTATTGAGAGTGTCACCTAGACCCTTTCCTCAAAGACACAAAGTGAGAGCATAGAGTTTCATGTTCTTAGAGGTTCAGCAGGTGATCTGAAAAGGTTTTTGATGTTGATAAAGATGTAAAACACAGATGTTTTGACATAATCAAATTTTATGTCTTCTTTTATGGGAGGGAGTGGATATTTAGGGAAAGTTGGAATAGAAAAAAAAAATACATTTGTATAGCCCCTTCTTCAATCTGGTCTCCTATTAGTTTAGAATTATAACTGTGCTCTTTGTATAATTACGCTTAATAGAATTCTCAAGTATATAGACAATAACTTATAATATACTAATTAAATTTACTTTCTTTTTAAATTTTATAATAGAATGGCAAGATATAGAATTTTAAGTTCTGAGATTTTGCTAGTTTGTGAGGAGCAAGGAAAATTATAACAACAAAAGAAACCCTTAACATTACACAATCATTTTGTTTGCAGAACTTAGTAAAATCTGCAAAATGTTTTTTCCACATGATTACTTTCATAAAACGGGTGTTTTCTGTAAGCACTTGACATAAGAGGTTATTATTAGCTCTTTCTGCTGCTTCTGGGTCTCATATTTCTCAGAATAAACCTGTCTTCATGGATCTCTGAAAATGATTGGATTGAGTCAAGCTTGTCTATTCTTTTGGTTGTTCGTATATTTATTAGTTTGCATAATTACAAATGAATTGTCATGCTAAAAAAATTGTCATGCTAAAAAAAACTGGAAGAACACAAGGCCTGAGCAAACACAAGAAGAACATAAGGCCTGTCCTTAGCACCATGCCCTTACAGAGATATGTTTAAGAAATTCTTCATTTTTTCCAGCTTCTTTGCAAATCTCAACATCACAGAACCCAGAGTAAGATTACATCTCCTTCTAACATCCTTTTCTTGTCCTTGTTCTTTATCCCTATCTATCCTGAGTGATCTACCCAGCATGGTCCAAGAAACAGCTTTTTAGGAGACTACTTCATTTCTAACCCCATCAGGAGGACAGGGCACATCATATACCAGCCACTAGATGGACACCAATAGGGGGAGCCAAGTGCTCAATTCATCTTCCTTATCCTTGGATAAATACCAGGGTCTTCTAGAGACATCATCCTGCTATGGCATTTGAAATTCCTCCCTTGGATCCTGCAATTCATCATACTGCACAGTGTATAGAACTGTTTGGGGAGGTTTAGGGTGCTTCGATGAAGTCAGTACTTTAGGCTAGGGTTCAGTTTGTGAGCCTTTTATCAGAAGCATTTAGTATCATTATTCTAAAAATATCAACAAATTCTCCCCAATCATATTTTCTGTGTTTTGTTTTTCTTTTAAAGGATCAGAAAAAGTTTTCCTTTTTTTCCTCAGTTCCTTTTCTTTCCTGTCTTTATTTTTTCCAGGACTTTCATTAGTAGAGAGGGGATTATGATAATGAGAAAGTGTACCATCAAGTCTGGGTACAGAAAATAGAGAAAGAAAAGCAATCATTTGTGGGGAGGAGGGAGTGTGAAAAAAAATACTGATGAGAGAATTATAGATACTTACATACAGAGCTACTTTTTCTATATCAGAATCAGATGCAAATATGTTGATTTCCTCCTGTAAAAATAGTGGTGAGACAGACAATATCATGTCACACAAAATACAGGTTAAATTACTTAAATATAATAATCATAGGCTCTGTGTTTGGCACCTATGCTCAGTATTATTTCTCTTCTTATAATTTTGAGATACATGATCAAGTATTTATATTTTACTGTTTCATAGACCACTATACTTGAAATAAGTTTTAAAGACTATCACTCCTTAGCAAAGCCTGTTTGAATCTCATCCACTCTGATGCATCCTTATAGAACGAACTTGATCTTCAGTCATGAGTCTTCAGCAAGTGGGTGGGTGCCCTATCCTTTACAGTACCCTGGAACTGATAAGTGTAACTGGGAGAAAATCCAGTACAGATCAAAGGGTATGTCCTTACATTTCATTTCATCTGATTTGTTTCTATAAATCTATAGGAGTTAAATGGCTCAATTTTTATAAGCTGTAGATGTATATTTTTAGGCAAAATGAAACTATTTAAGCATCTACTTAAAGCAAATCATTCTTTATCCTTTTTTCTAAGAACCTGGTTTCCATTCTGAGATCCTTCTAACCTCTGACATTGATTTTTATATTTCTTGAAACCTTTGCACTTGATGACCAATATTATACTGATAGAAAAGATGGTTCACTGAATCAACAACCCTAAAAGAAATAAAGAAAATTGTGTGGTTACCTGATATACTGGTGAAAAGCATATTAGGGTAAAAGACTCAGTGATTTTTTTTCAAAAAAATTAATATACAATAAAAATTACAGCACATGATTATTAATTTTTAGATTCTTTGAAGGCATTTCAGTGCAGTTCTTCAGCATACTTAGCTAGTTGAGAATAACTCTCCTTTCTTGTCCCTACTTTAAATGCACTTTAGGTACATCACAAGTGCACGTTGAGCACATCACGTATTGCTTTAAGGTGTTAAAAGCATTGACTCAGGGCTTCCCTGGTGGCGCAGTGGTTGGGAGTCCGCCTGCCGGTGCAGGGGACGCGGGTTCGTGCCCCGGCCCGGGAGGATCCCACATGCCGCGGAGCGGCTGGGCCCGTGGGCCATGGCCCCTGAGCCTGCGTGTCCAGAGCCTGTGCTCCGCAATGGGAGAGGCCACAACAGTGAGAGGCCCGCGTACCGCAAAAAAAATAAAATTAAAAAAAAAAAAAAAAAAAAAAAGCATTGACTCAAAACAACTGGTTGACTGAATTCTTGTTAATCTCTATATTCATGGTGTATGTTTGGAATTTTCAAATCTTGCACAGCATTTTCCCTTCAACTCCTTTTACTGGTTAAGTCCATGGGTAATCAACATGTAGAATTTAAAAATGGGAAAATTCTTAAGAAATTAGATGTTAGGGGCTTCCCTGGTGGCACAGTGATTGAGAGTCTGCCTGCCGATGCAGGGGACATGGGTTCATGCCCCGGTCCGGGAGAATCCCACGTGCCGTGGAGAGGCTGGGCCCGTGAGCCATGGCTGCTGAGCCTGCGCGTCAGGAGCCTGTGCTCCACAACGGGAGAGGCCACAACAGTGAGAGGCCCGCGTACCGCAAAAAAAAAGATTTAAAAAAAGAAATTAGATGTTATAAAGTGTGAAGGGCCTTGTATATTTCCTGATAGATAACAGCACTCAATCAGTGGTAGCTCCTTCTATCTATCTCCTTCAATGCTTCCCTACTGTCTACCCCAGCAGATTACAAATGAGAATTCTAAGTGAGACTGAAATTAGCTGTGATTTACTTACCTGATTTCTCACTTGAATTGATGACTAACTCCAGCCCATAACCCAACATTCCTGTCTCTACTTCAATCTCTTTCCATTCCCCATTTTACTAGTAGATACATTCACCAGTGAAATTGCAACTAATTACCCTTTTATTTTTCCTGATTTTTCCTCATTATGAAGAAAACCCAAATGATCAGAGTAATTAATTTGTAGTCATAATTAATAATTATCCTGAAATGCTTTGTTTGCATGGATTATCTCGGAATGCTTACATCAGAGCCAAATCTGTTTTATGGTGCTTTTTCCTTCCTCTTGGATTTTATATAAGGATTTAAAATGTATTCCTCCCAGTGAGCAAGACTGATGACCATAAAGGCTCAGAGGGACAGTGAAAGAAGGAGGCAGGTTTGTATAACAGGAACTCTTCATGATCCTATTAGCAGGCAAATTGTACTGTCTCAGTCTTCCTAAAGGAAGTTGTAATGTCACATGGAACATATATTGCCAAGAAATAAGCCCAAATCAATTTCATCATGGGACATGAGTAGCGTTTTCTACTATGTTATCTGTTGTCAAAAATGAGTGGCAGGGCCTCCCTGGTGGCGCAAGTGGTTGAGAGTCCGCCTGCCGATGCAGGGGATACGGGTTCGTGCCCCGGTCTGGGAGGATCCCATATGCCGCGGAGCGGCTGGGCCCGTGAGCCATGGCCGCTGAGCCTGCGCGTCCGGAGCCTGCGCGTCCGGAGCCTGCGCGTCCGGAGCCTGCGCGTCCGGAGCCTGTGCTCCGCAACGGGGGAGGCCACAACAGTGAGAGGCCCGCATACCGCAAAAAAAAAAAAAAAAAAAAAAAAATGAGTGGCATTCCTTTTCTTGTGTTTTTAACTGGTTTCTGTTTGGTTAATAAGACCTCCGTGTTGGCAAATAATACTTTCTTAGGAGAGGTAATGTGCACTTTTCATTCTTTTGGACATCTGAACCTCCTGTACTTGGGGGCTCCACCACCCCATGAGGCAAAACCAGCCTCCACTAGAAGAAGCTGCAAATACCATACACTCACTCTCCTGGCCCTCCCTGGTATCTAGGACCCAAGCTTGTGAACTAGACTGCACCAATCAGACACCTCCAACTCAGTCTTTGCATAAAGAAGTAATGAAATGGCATGAGAATCAGGGACTATGCAGAATCAGTTCTGGTGATGGCTGGTGGCGGAGATTAGCTACATCAATTTTCAAGAAAGAGCCATTCTAGAAGCAATATCTGTTATATGGTATCGATGGCTTTGGCAATGAGTGTGTCCAATGTCAGCAGCAATGGTGCCTTCTCCAGAAGGTTCTGCAGCATTTTTCAGCACTGTTCCTGGCTACAAAACCTCCAAGTCTTATTCTGTGAGAATAAGTATATTTCTGGAGTCTTATTCCTGGAGATTCTGTGAAATACACTTCTACTATGAAATGTCTCTTTAACAAAGTACCTGTCCTTTTTAAATCAGTTAGACTCTGATGCTTGACACTGGGAGCTGTGACTGATAAAACAATATATAAATTACAAATCTTAACATTCTTATTTTATTGTCTAGGTGAGAGGCACACAACAGGACCTTTTAGGAAAGAGTCAAGTGTGAGAAGAATTGTATAATAGTAGATTAAATCACTGTGAACTGACTCTCCACTGGGTACCAGTTCATGAACAATGAACCAGAGAAAAACTGGATAGGTGATCAGAAGGCCACTCTCTGGCCATGCCTCTATAGAAATGTCCATATCTTATGGGCCAGAATGACTTAGAAGAGTTATAATATGCCTAGGCACCTTTTTGCTTCTCTTTGAAAAATCCCCCAAATCCACTGCTTCTCTGGTTGAAAAAAATGTACATACTGAAATTTGTTTTTTCTTTCGTTTCTGGGCTTAATTCTACAATGAAAAAATTCATGGCAAAATTTATTGACATAACCACAGACAATCTACTTTCCTTCAGTCTTTTTTTTTTTTTTTGCCTTGCTTACTATGTATCCCAAGTTACTGGGAAAATAGCTGATGCAGAGTAAGTGTGCAATGAATATGTTAAGCAAAGATAGCAAATACTAATGTAGCACTTAGGAGCCAGGTTTTCACGTGTGTTAACTGACTTTCTCCTCACAATAACCTTCTGAGATAGGCATTATTTTTAGCTACCCACCCCCTACTTCTTTTTTGACAAGATATGAACTCATGGAAGATCTAAGTAACTTGCCCAAGAAAGTGAGCAAATGTGGTCCTAACTCAGGAAGGCTGACTCCAGAGCCTGTGCCTTATTTTTTTTTTATTCAGCTGATAGTCATTAAGCACTCACCATATGTCAAGCACAAAAGATTCAATGATGAGTATGATATTATTTTGCCCTCAAGAAGCTCACTCTATCAGAGAGAAACACATATAACAAATAATTACAAGTGCAGTATGGTAGATTCTATCATGGAAAATATAAATGAGGTTTGTTGGGACACAAGGAGGTTGTGATAAACTTTACTCTGGATGAAGGATGGTCAAGGAGGGGAATCTGAGGGTGGAGGATGCTTCAGCTGAGACTTAAAATAATTTTTTATAAATACAGAATTACATTCTAGGTGAAAGGAACAACTTATGCAAAAGGTAAAATAGTATATTTGTGAATATAGTAAGGCACAATTGAGTCATGAACCTGGAGATGTAGCCAAAGGCTGGATAAGATAAAAATGTATATGCTGTAATAAAGAACTTTTACTTTATTCTAAGGCAATCAAAAACCATTGAAGAAACAAACAGGGGAGTAAGATGAATAGATATGCATTTAAGAAACATTTTTACTAGCTGTATAGTATTGATATAAATGGTGTCGAGGTTAGACTGAAGAAGATAAGTTAGGAGACTACTGAAATAGCAGATTAAATACATGAGGACTTAAATAGGTCAGAAGTTCTAGGGTAAAGAGGGCATTGACTCAAAAGATAATTAAAGATAGAATTGGAAGAGATTTTTTAATTTTTTATTTATTAGTTTCTTCTTTATAACAAAGTGAATCAGTCATACATATACATCTGTTCCCACATCCCTTCCCTCTTGCGTCTCCCTCCCTCCCACCCTCCCTATCCCACCCCTCCAGGCGGTCACAAAGCACCAAGCTGATCTCCCTATGCTATGCGGCTGCTTCCCACTATCTATCTAACTTACATTTGGTACTGTATATATGTCCATGCCTCTCTCTCGCTTTGTCACAGCTTACCCTTCCCCCTCCCCATATCCTCAAGTCCATTCTCAAGTAGGTCTTTGTCTTTATTCCTGTTTTACCCCTAGGTTCTTCATGACATTTTTTTTTCTCAAATTCCATATATATGTGTTAGCTTACAGTATTTGTCTTTCTCTTTCTGACTTACTTCACTCTGTATGACAGATTCTAGATCTATCCACCTCATTACAAATAGCTCAGTTTCGTTTCTTTTTATGGCTGAGTAATATTCCATTGTATATATGTGCCACATCTTCTTTATCCATTCATCCGATGATGGACACTTAGGTTGTTTCCATCTCTGGGCTATTGTGAATAGAGCTGCAATGAACATTTTGGAACATGTCTCTTTTTGAATTATGGTTTTCTCAGGGTATATGCCTAGTAGTGGGATTGCTGGGTCATATGGTAGTTCTATTTTTAGATTTAAAGGAACCTCCGTACTGTTCTCCATAGCGGCTGTACCAATTCACATTCCCACCAGCAGTGCAAGAGTGTTCCCTTTTCTCCACACCCTCTCCAGCATTTATTGTTTCTAGATTTCTTGATGATGGCCATTCTGACTGGTGTTAGATGATGTCTCATTGATTTGCATTTCTCTAATGATTAATGATGTTGAGCATTCTTTCATGTGTCTGTTGGCAGTCTGTATATCTTCTTTGGAGAAATGCCTATTTAAGTCTTCTGCCCATTTTTGGATTGGGTTGTTTGTTTTTTTGCTATTGAGCTGCATGAGCTGCTTATAAATTTTGGAGATTAATCCTTTGTCAGTTGCTTCATTTGCAAATATTTTCTCCCATTCTGAGGGTTGTCTTTTGGTCTTGTTTATGGTTTCCTTTGCTGTGCAAAAGCTTTGAAGTTTCATTAGGTCCCATTTGTTAATCTTTGTTTTTATCTCCATTTCTCTAGGAGGTGGGTCCAAAAGGATCTTGCTGTGATTTATGTCATAGAGTGTTCTGCCTATGCTTTCCTCTAAGAGTTTGATAGTTTCTGGCCTTACATTTAGGTCTTTAATCCATTTTGAGCTTATTTTTGTGTATGGTGTTAGGGAATGATCTAATCTCATACTTTTACATGTCCCTGTCCAGTTTTCCCAGCACCACTTATTGAAGAGGCTGTCCTTTCTCCACTGTACATTCCTGCCTCCTTTATCAAAGATAAGTTGACCATATGTGCGTGGGTTTATCTCTGGGCTTTCTATCCTGTTCCATTGATCTATCTTTCTGTTTTTGTGCCAGTACCACACTGTCTTGATTACTGTAGCTTTGTACTATAGTCTGAAGTCAGGGAGCCTGATTCCTCCAGCTCCATTTTTCGTTCTCAAGATTGCTTTGGCTATTCGGGGTCTTTTGTTTTTCCAAACAAATTTTGAAATTTTTTGTTCTAGTTCTGTGAAAAATGCCAGTGGTAGTTTGATAGGGATTGCATTGAATCTGTAGATTGCTTTGGGTAGTAGAGTCATTTTCGCAATATTGATTCTTCCAATCCAGGAGCATGGTATATCTCTCCATCTGTTTGTATCATCTTTAATTTCTTTCATCAGTGTCTTATAATTTTCTGCATACAGGTCTTTTGTCTCCTTAGGTAGGTTTATTCCTAGATATTTTATTCTTTTTGTTGCAATGGTAAATGGGAGTGTTTTCTTGATTTCACTTTCAGATTTTTCATCATTAGTGTACAGGAATGCCAGAGATTTCTGTGCATTAATTTTGTATCCTGCTACTTTACCAAATTCATTGATTAGCTCTAGTAATTTTCTGGTAGCATCTTTAGGATTCTCTATGTATAGTATCATGTCATCTGCAAACAGTGACAGCTTTACTTCTTCTGTTCCAATTTGGATTCCTTTTATTTCCTTTTCTTCTCTGATTGCTGTGGCTAAAACTTCCAAAACGAAGTTGAACAAGAGTGGTGAGAGTGGGCAGCCTTGTCTTGTTCCTGATCTTAGTGGAAATGGTTTCAGTTTTTCACCATTGAGGACGATGTTGGCTGTGGGTTTGTCGTATATGGCCTTTATTATGTTGAGGAAAGTTCCCTCTATGCCTACTTTCTGCAGGGTTTTTATCATAAATGGGTGTTGAATTTTGTCGAAAGCTTTCTCTGCATCTATTGAGATGATCATATGGTTTTTCTCCTTCAATTTGTTAATATGGTGTATCACATTGATTGATTTGCATATATTGAAGAATCCTTGCATTCCTGGAATAAATCCCACTTGATCATGGTGTATGATCCTCTTAATGTGCTGTTGGATTCTGTTTGCTAGTATTTTGTTGAGGATTTTTGCATCTATGTTCATCAGTGATATTGGCCTGTAGTTTTCTTTCTTTGTGACATCCTTGTCTGGTTTTGGTATCAAGGTGATGGTGGCCTCGTAGAATGAGTTTGGGAGTGTTCCTCCCTCTGCTATATTTTGGAAGAGTTTGAGAAGAATAGGTGTTAGCTCTTCTCTAAATGTTTGACAGAATTTGCCTGTGAAGTCATCTGGTCCTGGGCTTTTGTTTGTTGGAAGATTTTTAATCACAGTTTCAATTTCAGTGCTTGTGATTGATCTATTCATATTTTCTATTTCTTTCTGATTCAGTCTTGGCAGGTTGTGCATTTCTAAGAATTTGTCCATTTCTTCCAGGTTTTCCATTTTATTGGCATAGAGTTTCTTGTAGTAATCTCTCATGATCTTTTATATTTCTGCAATGTCAGTTGTTACTTCTCCTTTTTCATTTCTAATTCTATTGATTTGAGTCTTCTCCCTTTTTTTCTTGATGAGTCTGGCTAATGGTTTATCAATTTTGTTTATCTTCTCAAAGAACCAGCTTTTAGTTTTATTGATCTTTGCTATCGTTTCCTTCATTTCTTTTTCATTTATTTCTGATCTGATCTTTATGATTTCTTTCCTTCTGCTAACTTTGGGGTTTTTTTGTTCTTCTTTCTCTAATTGCTTTAGGTGCAGGGTCAGGTTGTTTACTCGAGATGTTTCCTGTTTCTTAAGGTGGGATTGTATTGCTATAAACTTCCCCCTTAGAACTGCTTTTGCTGCGTCCCATAGGATTTGGGTCGTCGTGTCTCCATTGTCATTTGTTTCTAGGTATTTTTTAATTTCCTCTTTGATTTCTTCAGTGCTCACTTCGTTATTGAGTAGTGTATTGTTTAGCCTCCATGTGTTTGTATTTTTTACAGATCTTTTCCTGTAATTGATGTGTAGTCTCATAGCGTTGTGGTCGGAAAAGATACTTGATACAATTTCAATTTTCTTAAATTTACCAAGGCTTGATTTGTGACCCAAGATATGATCTATCCTGGAGAATGTTCCATGAGCACTTGAGAAAAATGTGTATTCTGTTGTTTATGGAATGTCCTATAAATATCAATTAAGTCCATCTTTTTTAATGTATCATTTAAAGCTTGTGTTTCCTTATTTATTTTCATTTTGGATGATCTGTCCATTGGTGAAAGTGGGGTGTTAAAGTCCCCTACTATGAGTGTGTTACTGTCGATTTCCCCTTTTATGGCTGTTAGTATTTGCCTTATGTATTGAGGTGCTCCTATGTTGGGTGCATAAATATTTACAATTGTTATATCTTCTTCTTGGATCGATCCCTTGATCGTTATGTAGTGTCCTTCTTTGTCTCTTCTAATAGTCTTTATTTTAAAGTCTATTTTGTCTGATATAAGAATTGCTACTCCAGCTTTCTTTTGATTTCCATTTGCATGGAATATCTTTTTCCATCCCCTTACTTTCAATCTGTATGTGTCTCTAGGTCTGAAGTGGGTCTCTTGTAGACAGCATATATATGGGTCTTGTTTTTGTATCCATTCAGCCAATCTGTGTCTTTTGGTGGGAGCATTTAGTCCATTTACATTTAAGGTAATTATTGATATGTATGTTCCTATTCCCATTTCCTTAATTGTTTTGGGTTCTTTATTGTAGGTATTTTCCTTCTGTTGTGTTTCTTGCCTAGAGAAGTTCCTTTAGCATTTGTTGTAAAGCTGCTTTGGTGGTGCTGAACTCTCTCAGCTTTTGCTTGTCTGTAAAGGTTTTAATTTCTCCATCAAATCTGAATGAGATCCTTGCTGGGTAGAGTAATCTTGGTTGCAGGTTTTCTCCTTCATCACTTTAATTATGTCCTGCCACTCCCTTCTGGCTTGTAGAGTTTCTGCTGAGAGATCAGCTGTTAACCTGATGGGGATTCCCTTGTGTGTTATTTGTTGTTTTTCCCTTGCTGCTTTTTTTTTTTTTTTTTTTTTTTTTTTTTTGCGGTATGTGGGCCTCTCACTGTTGTGGCCTCTCCCGTTGCAGTGCACAGGCTCTGGACGCGCAGGCTCAATGGCCATGGCTCACGGGCCCAGCCACTCTGCGGCATGTGGGATCTTCCTGGACTGGGGCACGAACCCGTGTCCCTTGCATCGGCAGGCAGACTCTCAACCACTGCGCCACCAGGGAAGCCCTCCCTTGCTGCTTTTAATATGATTTCTTTGTGTTTAATTTTTGACAGTTTGATTAATATGTGTCTTGGCGTATTTCTCCTTGGATTTATTCTGTATGGGACTCTCTGTGCCTCCTGGACTTGATTAACTATTTCCTTTCCCATATTAGGGAAGTTTTCAACTATAATCTATCTCTTCAAATATTTTCTCAGTCCCTTTCTTTTTCTCTTCTTCTTCTGGAACCCCTATAATTCGAATGTTGGTGCGTTTAATGTTGTCTCAGAGGTCTCTGAGACTCTCCTCTGTTCTTTTCATTCTTTTTTCTTTATTTTGCTCTGCAGCAGTTATTTCCACTATTTTATCTTCCACGTCACTTATCCGTTCTTCTGCCTCAGTTATTCTGCTATTGATCCCATCTAGAGTATTTTGCATTTCATTTATTGTGTTTTTAATCGATGCTTGATTCATCTTTAGTTCTTCTAGGTCCTTGTTAACTGTTTCTTGCATTTTGTCTATTCTATTTCCAAGATTTTGGATCTTGGAAATAGAATCTTGGATCAACTTTACTATCATTATTCTGAATTCTTTTTCAGGTAGACTGCCTATTACCTCTTCATTTGTTAGGTCTGATGGGTTTTTATCTTGCTCCTTCACCTGCTGTGTGTTTTTCTGTCTTCTCATTTTGCTTATCTTACTGTGTTTGGGGTCTCCTTTTTGCAGGCTGCAGATTCGTAGTTCCCGTTGTTTCTGGTGTCTGTCCCCAGTGGCTAAGGTTGTTTCAGTAGGTTGTGTAGGCTTCCTGGTGGGGGGACTAGTGCCTGTGTTCTGGTGGTTGAGGCTCGATCTTGTCTTTCTGGTGGACAGGTCCATGTCTGGTGGTGTGTTTTGGGGTGCCTGTGGCCTTATTATGTTTTTAGGCAGCCTCTCTGCTAATGGGTGGGGTTGTGTTCCTGTCTTGCTAGTTGCTTGGCATAGGGTGACCAGCACTGTAGCTTGCTGGTCGTTGACTGAAGCTGGGTGCTGGTGTTGAGATGGAGATCTCTGGGAGCTTTTCGCCACTTGATATTATGTGGAGTTGGGAGGTCTCCTGTGGACCCGTGTCCTGAAGTTGGCTCTCCCACTTCAGAGGCACAGCACTGACTCCTGGCTGCAGCACCAAGAGCTTTTCATCTACCCAGGTATGTGGGGAGTTTCTTGGCTTTTGGGGGTCTGAGGTCTTCTGTCAGCGTTCAGTAGGTGTTCTGTAGGAGTTGTTCCACGTGTAGATGAATTTCTGATGTATCTGTGGGGAGGAAGGTGATCTCCGCATCTTACTCTTCCATCATCTTCCTCTGGACCCCTGGAAGAGCTTATAAATCAATTGGATATTGGTGAAGAGGGGTAATAATAAAAAGGTAGAATTCTCTCTTTTGGTTTGCATTAATTAATGAAAGATATATGTTACCCTTGGTTTTCTTTTTCTTTAAAATTTTTTCATTCTTTTTGCAAGCTTTTTTTTTGTAATTTCACTGCTCCTTGAGACTGTTTTAGCCTCTTTTATTGTACTTTTATGTTTATTTATATCCAAGTGCCTTTTTTGTTTTAAGATGCCTTATGTCTATGTTAGATTGAAATCTTGTATACATGTATGTGTGTGTATATAAAACATACATCTACATAAAACTTCTAGAAGGTTTCCTTTACTGAAAATTGAATGTTTTTATGTATCCTGTTCTTTTTAGTTTGTCAAATAAGTATTGTTGTTTATATTACTAATATGTTTGATGGCCCAGTTGAGAGTACATCTTTTACATGTTCTTTTAATGAATCTTCAGCATTTTTGGATGCTGGGATATGGCTCTATAAATAACACTTTGGGGAAAGTAGAGGACAAAGTTTTAGTAGTGAAAACTGGTTTTACTTATTCATAAACCTCCCTCTTTGAAGTCTGATATTCCTACTTTCAAATTAAGTATTTTTATTAAAAAATTATAAGTTTTGCTCTTTATAGCTAAATATGACCAAAGCATAATTGTTTTGAGCCCAGAAAGAGCTGAAATTAATTGAATGATAGTGCTTCTCTCAGAGATTTATACAACAAACCTGCATAATTCATGCATGTGTATATATTACAAATCTTGTCTCAAGAGAATTTCAAGCTAAGTGAGCCATTTTTATTCCATTAGATATGTATGTACATTTTAAAAAATTAATTAATTTATTTATTTGACTGCACCAGGTCTTTGTTGCAGCATGTAGGATCTTTTTAGCTGTGGAATGCAGGCTCTTAGTTGCAGCATGCGGGATCTAGTTCCCTGACCAGGGATCTAACCCAGGCATTGGGAGCGCAGAGTCTTAACCACTGGACCACTGGAAATCCTGTACATATTTTTATATATTGCACAGATACAGAGATAGATGAATAGACAGATGATTGATATGTAGATAGGTTGGTAGGTAAAACTTTTACTAAAACAGTACTGACAATGCCTAGCAAAATGCTATAGAGATAGTTGGTGCTCAGTAGCTATTGGTTGAATAAATAAATGTATAAGTGAAGCTATATACGATCACTCACATTTAGGGATGCAGTGATTTCAAAGGAAAAAGTTACTATCTTAATTTTTTTTCTGAATGTTTTGTATCATCAGTCTCTTAGGATCCAACAATCCAACTAGGACACACTCATAGCTTCAGGCAGCATTACTACTGAACCAAGTAAAATTGTAGTCTTCACTTCCAAATATATTGAGTTATATGAAGAATCACGACTTACATTTGCCTTGATTCTTCTTTTCCCTTGATATTAAAAATAAGGATAAAATATTGTCTTTTACTGTCATCATAAATACCTCAACTTAAGTTTTTGATGTCATAGTAATTCTGCTCAACACATTTCTACTGCTATTTCTTGGCAATACATCAGATTCACAAACTCAGTGAATAATAACAATTCACTAAAAAAAGAACATACAGACTAGTTTTTTTTTTAGCACCATGAAGGTCTTTCTATAAAAAGACCACCTGAAAATACATTTTCCTATTTTTCAATGTTCTTTACCTTTTTGTACGTGTTTGTTACCTTTTTGTACATGTTTGTTACCTTCGTGTATTTTTTGGTTTCTTGGTACAGGCTTCTCCTCCCTCTAATGATGTCAGCTGCTCTTCACCGCATCACAGCACTGCCCATATTCTTCCATAAATGTTCTGATCACTTGCAATGTTATCAAGAGAATTCTTCATATACTTTGTCAGTGATTGACATGTTATTGTTATATGCATCAGCTTCAGTAACTCCACCTACCAATCATAAAATGTTCAGTGTCAAAGATTGTCAGCCAAAATATCAAAAAATAAAATCATAGGATTATGTGGGGAAAAATAGAATTTTAATTTTTAAATTATAAAATTTTCACACTCCTGGGAAAAAAGTGACTATTTGCTCATGATATTACTATTGACTATTTGCTCATAATATTACTATTCACTCCTTGATATTTTGGGGGGCATCTACTCTCTACCAGGAAGCTGAACATTGGGATTTGAGGATGCATGAATTCAGTTAAAGGAAAGGGTCGTATTATCAAATAATGAATGTGAAATGGATAGGTAGATAATAGAGTAAACTGCAGAAAACAGGGGGCAGTAAAATTGATGCATTGACACTGACACACCAAACTAGTGTAACAATTACAGCTGTATTTAGTAATAGCACATAGTGCTGAAGTAGAAACTTATAACTTTAAACTAAATTTATGTATCCTTCTACTCTTTATGTTGTGTCATCTCCCACAAGAAAATATATTTAAAGATGATAGGCAGGTTTTTTAAAAAATGTCAACTTGGTGTTAAATATTCTATTAGAGAGTGATGGGAACAGTGACCAATACAATAAAAGAAGGAATACAATAAAAGAAGCAATAATAGGGAACTCTGTATAGAAAGGTTTCAAATAGAAAATAATTTTTGAGCCAAGACTCAGAAGTGTATAGTGAATGAGGAAAAGCCCTAACCTGAAGCTCCAGTGCTAGGGAAGTCAAATTTTATACTGTAAAGTTTTAAAGTAAATTTTTAAAATATAAAGAGAAAATTCAGGGCAAAAAGAAAACATGTTTGAATTCAAACATATCAAAATCTAGACAAACACAATATATCAACCACAAATTTTTATGCCCATCACTTAAAAGAAAGAACTGATTATTCTTTCAAACCTTGAATCAACTGACATTTTTGCTAACATAAATAGCACATTTTTGGTATTGTTTCTGTCTGTTTGACAACGATGCATATAACATTAGTACATCATAACCCTTCCTAGTTTTATTAAGAATGAGGTTAGTGATGGGTAAAATTGCTGAATTACTGGTATTGAACATGAGCTGTTTTTTCCACTCCAGTGAGGCAGTAATCATCTACTCTTCTGCCAGTCCTTCATCACACTTTTTTCTACTGGTATACTTCTAAGAGTCACAATAATAGTGAGTCACCATAAAAAGTCTGTCCTTTTCTTTCCTTACTCATTATGCTAGCATGAGTTTGCATTTTTATCAGTGGAAATGTACAATGTCTTTTCCTGTAATGATAATAACAGTGGCAAGTTGGGTAGGCAGAGTGTGAACTCTTTCCTGTGCTGGAGAAATCTCCATAGGAGAAGTGTACATCCATGAGAGACTTTCGTAATATACTTGACTAATCTATGAGCTGATATCAGATTGGCGTGAGCTATGCAAATATTATAACATTTTATGATCATGCCACATTTTCTCCTTTAGATTCCAAAATTAGACCACGTATATCATCTGTGTTTCTTTTCATGGATGAATGAGATTTAAAAAAAGAGTTTAAGTGTGATTTAGTAACTTACCCAAGATTATAGCATATCTAATATAAAGGAGGGAGTGAGTACTATCCCCATTCCTGACTTTGGTTAATCCACCTGTGAACAAAACTGCATTTTTCTTCTTGCAGCCCGATCTATATTTGAATTTAATTTTTAAGTACCAATTTCATGTGAATTTGCATATGGTATTCTGGCCGGAATTCTTTATTACATTTTATTTGTGTAATTTGACTTCTTCCTGAGCATTATGATGATCCATCCTTTTAGCTAACCCTTCACTCTATAGACACCAGCAATTGGGAAGAATGAAAGTCAGATTTAAAATCCAACTCTACTAGTTGCATAATATGAAACACAGTAAATGATGGAAACAAAATCTGGAATATTTTAAGACAGACGTTATGTAAACTGCAGAAAACAGGAGGCAGTAAAATTGATGCATTGACACTGACATACCAAACTAGTGTAGTAATTACAGCTGTATTTAGTAATAGCACATAGTGCTGAAGAAGAAACATAACTTTAAACTAAATTTATGTATCCTTCTACTGTTTATGTTGTGTCATCTCCCACAAGAAAATATATTTAAAGATGATAGGCAGGTTTTTTTAAAAATGTCAACTTGGTGTTAAATACTCCATTAGAGAATGATGGGAAAAGTGACCAACTGAAAAGTATATGCCCCAAGTAAGACAGGTGGCCACTACTTTGTTCCAGCAAGCCACTGCCATGTTGGAATATGGCATATTGCCAGATCTTCAAAATTTTCAAACATAAGCAGAAATCTTGATTTTTTGGTAAGTTTTAATTAGTTCAAAACTTTTAAAAACATTGAGTGGGTCAAATAAGCTTGTCTCTGGGCCACAGCTTGTCATCTGAGCCTCTAGGCAGAGATGTGATTCTATAGTAATGATCATTGTGCCCTTCAATAAGGATCTTGATACTGGTCAGGTTCTCATGTCCTTTGCTCTTTCACTGTCTGTTTAATCAGTACTTCCTATTTCTCAGTGTGTCATAAGAAAGCCATAGAATATCCCCATTATATTCCTATAGATGGAAAGACTTGCCATAGTTGTAAACAGTTATTATGCAAAGAGTTGTTATTTGTGCCCATGCATTTTTTTCTATCTGTGGTCTTCAATGATGGTTATTGTTCCCTCCAGCCTAATGTTATTAATACCCTTAAATAAAACTTGATTATGCAAAACTTTTTATTATATAGAATTTTGATTTTTTGAACTTAAAGGAAAGAATATGAATTGTTTATTTTCTATACTCCCTCTTGAAAAAGTAAAGTACACATTTTGTTCATTGTTCTAACCCCAGGTTCTAGGACATTCTCAGGCCAATAGAAGGTTGAATGAAATTCATTTATTAATGGAAATTTGCTATTTTATTCATTCATTCATTAAGTAAACTTTTCCTTAGCATAAACTATGTGTCAAGCATGTTAATAAATACCTATTGATATATGTGGATCATTAACTAGGGCTAGAAACCCATTCTGCTTGGGAAAAGATTACACCGGCCTTTAATTTAATGAGATATAATTTATATTTTTTCCAGCTTTATTGAGGTATAATTGAAAAAAATTATAAGATATTTAAAGTGTACATAGCGATAATTTGATAGACATACACACTGTGAAAGGATTCCTCCCATCTAGTTAATTAACACACCCAATGAAATGTAATCTACATTTTAAAGTGCAAACCTACATTTTGGCTTCAATTCTCTGAAGGACTTTTGGGAGGGTATCAATTTTTTGTCTTAATTCTCCTTCCTAGATAGTGTAATAAGATCAGATAATACTGTATATCTCTAAGCAAATGTCTGACTGCCACTTGGTTAATCAGAAATTTAACCCTGTATACCAGATACCCCTGGGGGTAAGCCAGACACTACAAGTCCACTAGCAAGAAAAGAAAATCACAAGTCAAGATCTCATGAGTTAACTTTAAACTTATTCTTGGTTTAAAGCTTTAGAATTTGATCCTTTAGAACTATTTAACTCCATGTTTTTTTTAAAAAAAATGTTAGTGCTCCTATTTGATTAATAGTAATAATACCCCTTTGCTCACTTGACTATTCTCTACTAAGACAAAAATTTTTAAATCCCATCTCAAAAACAGTATTTGTTAGTCATGTAGATATCAAGGGTAAAGTGAAATCCCAACTTCAAAGGTGTTCAAATAGGTGTGTTCTTGCAGAGTCATATGTCTATGTCCTTATTTTTTGATGTTAAGATTTTTAGGGGCTTCCCTGGTGGCACAGTGGTTGAGAGTCTGCCTGCCAATGCAGGGGACACGGGTTCGTGCCCCGGTCCGGGAAGATCCCACATGCCGCGGAGCAACTAGCCCCATGAGCCACAATTACTGAGCCTGCGCATCTGGAGCCTGTGCTCTGCAACGAGAGGCCGCGATAGTGAGAGGCCCGCGCACCGCGATGAGGAGTGGCCCCCACTTGCCGCAACTAGAGAAAGCTCTCACACAGAAACGAAGAGCCAACACAGCCATAAATAAATAAATAAATAATTTTTTTTTAAAAAAAGATTTTTAGCAGTATACCAGCTGCTTCACCATATCAATCAATCAATCAATCATATACTTGTGTCAGATCACATTCTGTAGTAACAGCAGGGCTGGATCACCAAAATTAATAGGAGTTTCAACCCTCCAGTTCAGCCAGGATCACTGTGCTAACTTAACCAAAATAAAAAGTAGCGCCATGTGTGAAGATAGAGACACACTAGCATAATATGGCCTATTTATATTGGTTATATTTAATGGTTATATTCTTCGATTGAACTCTGGATGTGTCATCAAACCAGAAGGCCACCTTGAAGATGGGAATGTCTTTCTGTAGAATGAAAATCTGGCTTATAAACAACAAAATATGTTTCTTTTTCATCAAGGTTTTTCATTTTCTTTTTGAGATTCATCTTTGTCATATTGGGTATGAGTTGCCTCATTAACATTTGTTGCTTTCTAAGGGTAGTAGGCAGAATAAAGGCTCCTGAAGTTATCTATGTCTTAATCCTCAGAATTCATGAATATGTTAAGTTACATGGCAAAGAAGAATTAAGGTTGCAGATGAAATTAGAGCTGTTAAGTAGCTGACCTTTTGACAGGGAAATAATCCTGAATACTCTGGATTAGTCCAGTGTAATCACAGTGGTCCTTAAAAGTGAAAGAGGGGATCCCAAGAGAAAATCAGAGAGGTGGCAGAGTGAGAAAAAGTTCAACTTGATGGAGGATGGGGGCCATGAGCCAATGAAAGTGGGCAGTCTCTAGAACTGCAAGAGGCAATAGAATGGATTCTCTCCTAGAGCCTACAGAAAGGAATGCATGCCTTCTGACACCTGCCAACACTCAGTAAGACCCATTCAGGGCTTCTGACCTACAGAACTGTAAGATATTAACTTTGTGGTAATTGTTACAACAGCCAAGTAAACAATATACTGAGGAAACAGTTTTTTTTTCAGAAGCGTCTCTCACTGAAATTGCATTAATAAAATAAAAGTTAAAATTTTCAGAATTTTCTTACGGCATTGTCCATTCATTCATTCATTCATTCATCCATTCATTTTCAGGAGGTAATCCGTAGCAGCCAGGTCGACATTGCAGGACACAGCCAGGAAATGGAAAGAAATGAACAAGAAACTTCCAAAGCACACAAAATTGATGTGCTTGGAACAGAAATGGTAACTATTTAGAAAAACAACACTTTCCACACAGTTTGCAGAACTGTGTGGAAATTCTGACCTTGTTGTAAACAGTTGCTTTTATTGTCCTTTTATATATTTAATATCAATACACATCAGTGTCTCTTTCCATACTTTGGGGTTGGTATTCTTTGAAAAATAAAATGGGCACCCTAAAAATATAAGTGCACTTTAGGTGTCAATTCATATTTGTTCTGTTATAGCATGAACCCATGCATTAAAATAAATGACCAAAGTGTAATCAATGTGTGCTGAAGTCTTGGATGAAAATCACGGTGCAATGAAGAATATGTGTGCAATACTGAAATAATTGACTTCTTAAAAACAATTATTTATTTAAAATTATCTTTAAACACAGGTCTCTCATCTTGAAAAACACACTGAGGAAATAAATCAAGCTTCTCCACTCCATCAATATGTTCAAGAAACAGGTAAGAATCTGGTATTATTTCACCCCAATATATCTTTTTCCTATTGATGTTTCTGTGTTTGAATGGAGGACTTCCAAATCACAAACCTTCCCACTAAAAAAATTTAGTAACTATGACTTATGATCCCAAAGGGGACAGAGTAGTATTTCTATATATAATTAGGTTCTGCCTGTGGTACGAGATGCAATAAGCTTCTAAAATTGTTCATTGCCCTTCAGCCTTATGATGTATTCATCCAAAACGCCTAGAAGGTGATAAGCCAGCCACCTCTGAATTGCATTTTGCTCAGGGATCCAGAATAAAACTTGATGTTATCAAGCTCCCTGAGAACAGAAAAGTTATCTAGATTGTGTTACTTTTAATAACAAAGTTAAGCACGTTTAAGTCTAATTCTCCAACCCACAGATATGAGATTAGACTACAGGCAAACCTGTGCAAGTTTGCATAAGATGGGTACAGGGTGTCTTGCCTATAAAAGCAGAATGAGAAGTTTTGCTGTCCCAAAGTGCTAAAAGGGTAGATTTAAGCCAACTGTGACCCAAACGTTATTTGACTATATCTGAATTTGGTTTTATTTTAGTTTTGCTTAAAGAAGTAGATCTTCCTTTTCTGTTCTTCTACTGTTCTTTTCTTGTTTTATAACTTTTATTATTCTTTTTGAGCACAACAGCAAAACATGCTTGTAGAAAATTTGGAAAATACATACAATTAAAATAAACAGCACTTTCATTACTTATGACTTTCCATTCAGAGATAATCACCACCATTTTTCCTCCTATATTTCTTGACATATACTAACTTATGTAATGAAATACTGCCATATGTATACATTTATATCCTGAATATTTTTATTTAACTTACATTATGAGAAGTTTTCCATAGCATTATTATGTCTTCTCAAACATCATGTTTATTAGTTACATAATATCCCTGGTGTTGTTTTCTGTTTGTAGTCATAGATACACCTGAGGATGAAGAGATTCCAAAGGTTTCAACTAAGTTTTTAAAAGAACAATTTGAAAAGTCTGCCCAGGAAAAGGTCCTTTATTCTGACAAAGAGACAACCCCAACCAAGCAGATTAAGGTAAGATAATTTCTCTGCACAGAGACATATTAAGTGTAAAACCAGATGTAAATACATAACATTTTCAAATTATTGAATGTTTGAGGTGGTTTTTCAACAACAACAAAAAATATCCAGAGCCAGTGCTTATTCTGTTCCATAAGAAGAATATTATTCTATATGAGAAAAGCAGTAGAACGAAAACTTTTCTCACTAGAGAAAATTAGGGAAGAAAAAATTATGTATGCACTAAATTTTAATAACTAACATTAGAGTAATAAAGCCAATTTTAAAATGTCAGCTACTTACTCTGTTCTGTTTAAAATTCCAAGGAAAACAAAACAACCCTCAAAAGTCCTTTAAGACTTTTATTGTTTCCCTCTAGATTACTCTGCATAGCACATTACGTAAAGGAGGAAAAATAATCAAGATTACGTGTAAAAGTTAAAATACTGAGTTGTTGATGTTTTGAATAGAGAATGTAACTCTAAAAAGTGAAAATAGATTATAGGTAAGATAGTAACAAATACTGACTGTTGCTCCTAAGTAGGTCTCTAAATGGAGTATACCACCTGTTGTTCCCAGTGCAGATGTCATAGCAGTTGGACAGGTGAAGGGCAGTGCCTAAAAAGTCTCTACCACTACACTCATCTTTATAAGATTTGATTTTCTCTCCCTTAAAGATTGAAAATGAATATGAAGAGACTTTAAAGCCATCATCAATTGTGGGTACCTCTTCCACTTCTTACACTTCAACCAGCCAGAGGAAGGAAACATCAACCACAAGATACAGTGACCACAGTGCCACTTCCTCGACTCTGGCACAAGTTAATGCCACTTCTTCAGAAAAGGCAGAAGAATTTCCTCCTCCCCCACCTGATATACTTCAAACTCCAATAGATGTGACAGCATTTTCCCAGTCCCCTGAACTCCCCAGCCCTCCTAGAATACCACCAGTCCCCAAAGAATTATATTCCAAGCAAAGAAATTTGTATGAATTAAACCGTTTATATAAACACATCCATCCTGAGTTAAGAAAAAACTTAGAAAAAGATTATATCAGTGAGGTTTCTGAGATTGTTTCTCGTCAAGTGAACCTGGGGAGCTCAGTTTCAGCAGATGTGCAACAAGCCCGGTATGTTTTTGAAAATACGAATGACAGTTCTCAAAAAGGTCTGAACTCAGAAAGAGAACACTTGGAGTGGGATGAAATTCTGAAGGGAGAGGTGCAGTCCATGAGATGGATCTTTGAGAATCAGCCATTAGATTCCATTAACAATGGCTCTCCAGATGAAGATAACATCTCCAAGGGCATTGCTGATCGAGAAATCATTGCTGGTGGTGATGTGAGATATACAACATGGATGTTTGAAACCCAACCCATCGATACTCTGGGGGATCATTCTTCTGGCACTGAAGAAAATGCTGAGAAAATTCCTGAGCTAGCCAGAGGAGATGTCTGCACAGCCCGGTGGATGTTTGAAACAAAGCCATTAGACTCAATGCATAAAATGCATCAAAATCAAGAAGAATCAATAGTAACTGCCATAAAGGACATAACTGGGGGGGATGTCAAGACTGTGAGATACATGTTTGAAACTCAACATCTGGATCAACTTAGACACCTTCACTCAGTAGATGAGGTGCACCTACTGCAACTCAGGTCTGAGCTCAAAGAAATTAGGGGAAATGTTAAGAGAAGTATAAAATGTTTTGAAACTCAACCATTGTATGTTATTAGAGATGGTTCAGGTCAAATGCTAGAGATTAAAACCGTTCACAGAGAAGATGTTGAAAAGGGGGATGTGAGAAGAGCACGTTGGATGTTTGAAACACAGCCCTTAGATACAATTAACAAGGATATAACAGAAATTAAAGTCATCAGAGGAATATCCATGGAAGAAAATGTCAAAGGTGGGGTGAGTAGGGCAAAGTGGTTATTTGAAACTCAACCTTTGGAGAAAATCAAAGAAGAGTCAGAAGAGGTCATCACTGAAAAGGAAACAGTAATAGGTACAGATGTCTCTAGAAAGTGTTGGATGTTTGAAACACAGCCATTAGATATTCTAAAAGAAGTTCCTGATGCGGACCCTCTAAGGTCTGAAGAGATAATAGGGGGTGATGTACAAACTACTAAGCGTTTATTTGAAACACTTCCAATAAAGGCTTTAAAAGATAGCCCTGATGTTGGAAAACTTCAAAAAATTACTACTTCTGAAGAAGAAAAGGGGGATGTTAGGCACCAGAAATGGATTTTTGAAACCCAACCTCTGGAAGAGATTAGAGAAGATAAAAAAGAGTACATACGAACAGTGAAACTTGAAGAAGTTGACAGAGGAGATGTAAGGAATTACACACGTATCTTTGAATCAAACAACTTAATTAAATTTGATGCATCGGATAAAATAGAGGTGGAAGGAGTCACAAGAGGTGCTGTAGAGTTAAATAAATCACTCTTTGAAACAACACCATTGTATGCCATTCAAGATCACCTTGGAAAATATCATCAAGTAAAGACAGTCCAGCAAGAAGAAATCCTAAGAGGGGATGTAAGAAGCTGTAGGTGGCTTTTTGAAACAAGACCCATTGACCAGTTTGATGAAAGCATTCATAAATTTCAGATAATTAGAGGAATATCTGCTCAAGAAATACAGACTGGGAACGTGAAATCTGCTAAATGGCTGTTTGAAACCCAACCTCTTGATTCGATTAAATATTTTAGTAATATGGAAGAAGTAGAAAGTAAATCTGAACAGGCTACAGATATTATTAAAGGGGATGTCAAAACCTGTAGATGGCTTTTTGAAACCCAGCCAATGGAGTCTCTTTATGAAAAAGTTTCATTAATGACTGACAGTGAAGAAATTCATAAGGGAGATGTCAAAGCCTGTACTTGGCTCTTTGAAACTCAGTCACTTGATTCCATAAAAGATGACTCCGAAGCAACAGTCAAATTGCAAACTGTAAAACAGGAGGAAATCCATGGTGGGGATGTTCGTACAGCATGCTTTCTTTTTGAGACAGAAAATTTGGACAGCATAAAAGGAGAAGAAGGAAAGGAAATCAAGGCCGTAGAAATGGATATCCAAGCTGGGGATGTCTCCAGCCTGCGGCATAAATTTGAAAGTCAGTCCTTAGATTCTATAAGTTCCAGTTCAGAGGAAGTTTTGAAAAAGATCAAAACCCTAAAGACTGAAGATATTCAGAAAGGCAATGTTTTAAATTGCAGGTGGCTTTTTGAAAACCAACCAATTGATATGATAAAAGAAAGCCAAGAAGGTGATAAATTAGTTAAGACAGTGACAGACATACAAGGTGGAGATGTAAGAAAGGGGTGCTTTATTTTTGAGACTTTTTCTTTAGATGAGATTAAAGAAGAATCTGACTATATTAGCACCAAGAAAGCAATGACTGAAGAAGCAATAAAGGGTGACGTAAAAAGCTACAGAATGCTCTTTGAAACCCAGCCACTCTATGCAATTCAAGATGGAGAAGGGTTTTATCATGAAGTGACAACAGTTAAAAAGGAAGAGGTAATTCATGGAGATGTACGAGGGACAAGGTGGCTTTTTGAAACGAAACCATTAGACTCCATTAATGAATCAGAGACTGTGTATGTTATTAAATCTGTCACACAAGAAGACATTCAGAAGGGAGATGTTAGTTCTGTCAGATACAGATTTGAAACCCAGCCACTGGATCAGATTGCAAAAGAACCACATGATATTGTGCCCACTGTAGACTGTATTCAAGGTGGGGATGTAAAGACAAGTAAACAATTCTTTGAGTCCGAAAATTTGGATAAGAAGACTTATGTAAGAACAGTAAGTGTCAATGAAATACAAAAGGGCAATGTTAAAACATCTACTTGGCTATTTGAGACCCACACTCTAGATGAGCTGAGAGGAGAAGGGTCAGGATATGAAAATATCAAAACAGTCACCCAGGAAGATATGCAGAAAGGTGATGTGAAGCAGGCAGTATGGCTTTTTGAAAATCAAACTTTAGATTCTATTAAGGAAGCAGATGAAAGCATCACAAAAATCACCAAGGAAGAAATCCCTCCTTCTGATGTCAAGACAACTACATGGCTCTTTGAAACTACACCCCTTCATGAATTTACTGAAAATAGGGTGGAAAAGGTGGAAGTTATTGGCAAGAGCATTAAAGAAACCTTAGAAGAACTCTACTCTCAAAAAGTTATTGAGGCTCCTGGAATCATCATTGAAGCTGATGAAGTTGGGGATGTTCGAATGGCAAAATACAAGCTCCTGAATCAAGCCTCTCCTGAGATACAGAAAGAAGAAATCCTCAGGGTTGATCTCAGAAGTATAATGGTGAAGCTACTTTCCAAAAGAGACTGTAAGAAAAGAGAGATTTGGGTTAGTGAAGAAGAGAAGGGAAACGTTAATTTGACCAAAACTCAATTATTAAACAGATCAACAGAATTTCATGCTGAAAAAGAAGAGATAGTGAGTGGTGATGTCCAACAAGCAATAAAAAACCTGTTCTCTGAGGAAGGATCTGTAAAGAAAGGCATTTTGATTCAGGAAGATGAAAGAGGAGATGTTCACATGACTATCTATTGTCTTCTTCATGAAAATGCTGGTGACACAATTAAGCGTGAAGAAGTAATAGGGGGTGATGTAAAACGTACCATTCATAATTTGCTATCTTCCATATCAAACAATAAAACATCTGAAAGGGCTAAAATCGATGCCTCTGAGAGGGGAAATGTTCAGTTTTTTACAACATGCATAGAAACTGGAGCTTTGGATTATCTCAGACAGCTCCAGACATGGTCAAATGAAACACTAACAGCTAAGAAACAAGAAAAAGAGGAAGATATAATTGGTGGCGATGTAGAAGGAACAAAACTGTTATTAAAGAAAAGGCAATCTCAGGTTGAACGTACTGTTAATGAAACTGACATCATCCCAGGAGATGTGCATAATACAGTTAAGGTTTTTCTGACAGAGCCTCAGAGTACATCTTGTAAGTTACCCAAAGAAGAAATCATAAAAGGTGATTTGAAGTCAACCCTAAATTCCCTGAGCCAGGCCATAAGTCAGAAAACAGTGGCTAAAACAGAAGAAATTATAAAAGGTGACATGCTGGCCACACTCAAGTCACTTAAGGAATCAAGTCAAAAATGGAAAGAATCTAAACAGCCTGATGTCATCCCTGGGGATATAGAGAAAGCTACTGAATGCCTTGAAAAGACTGCAAACACAAGGATGGAAATCCTGAAAAAGGAGCTTATCCGAGATGACCTTGAAGCATCATTAAGGAATCTAAAAGAAGCACAAAGAGCTTTCAAAGAGGTAAATAAAAAAAGTGTAATCAAAGAAGATGTGCAATCTGTGATGGTAGGATCTGAGAAAGAGCAGAAAACTGAGAATCATCAGGTGGCTGTCAAGAGGGACAAAAAAAGCATTCTTCAGCCAAGACCAGGACCATTTGAGCCGGCAGCCAGGAGGCAGGGGGGAACAGACGTTCTTAATCAAACTATCGGCAAATCTTGTCATGGGGATTTAAGAGAAGAAAGAACTGAGGTTAATCTTCCAAAAGCCCCCAAGGGCACCGTAAAGATTGTCATAGATCGCGAACAAAACAATGATGCTCTTGAGAAAAACCTTAGAAGGCTATCTAATTCACACCACAAAGCTATTAAAAATGTGTTGGAATCAGGAGACAGAATGGGTATCTGGACTGATAACACAACAGAGCAACATCTTAGAGATGAACATGTGAGTGGACAACTGACTTCAACTGTGTCAGTTAGGGAACATCTAAAAACCAAGGAATCAGAGACAGTGAGAGAACAGAAGAAGGATGCTGTCTTTACCCAATCTATTGATAAAACAATTGGAAAGCAACAGACTGAAACTTGTGAATTGAGGAATGACCACCAGAAGATTGAGGCTTTCCCTGACAAGAGTCCTAAAAATACCAAAAACACTAAAACATCAACAGATACACAAAGCTCTAAGCCCAGTTTAACCCAGGGTCCAGTCAACAAGATGGCTAAAGAAACATGTGAAGTTTCAGAGGACTTTCAGAAGCAGACTCTGTTAAAGCAAGAAATGCAATATTCTAATAAAGATATAAAGAAAAAGAACGTGACCCCTCAACCAGTGTGGCAGACTTTGCCTGTGGATCAAGACATGTCAAATGTAACAGAAGTGAAAGTCTCCCCAAAAAGCCACAATAAATTTAAGGCAACTGACAAAAAGCAGACTGATATTCATCTGAGAAGCCAGGACTTTCTAATGAAGACAAATACTTCCAAAGACTTAAAAATGGCAATGGAAATGTCCTTTAATCCAATCAACTGTAACCCTGAAAATAATGCAAAAGAAAGTGAGTTCCCTCTTCCACCTCCATCTCCACCTCCTCCTCTACCTTCCAATTCATCAGCTGAAATTGAATTTCCTCTTCCTCCTCCACCTCCTTTCATGATGTTGCCTGAAAAAAATGCGTTTCTTCCCTCACTGTCCACAGAGAAGATAAAGGCTGAATTTGAGAATTTCCCAGGCCTCCCTCTTCCTCCACCACCAGAAGATGAGAAATTTGAAAGAGAATGTCTAGCAATGTTTCCACCACCTCCCCCTCCGCCAGCTCCATCTCTAAAACCAGCACATCTCCTTTCCTCATCTGTTCAAGAAAAGCACAGTGGGGCATTCATACGATATTCCCAAGAAGAAGCCTCAAGCTCTCAGGCTAAAATCATAACAGGAAAATCTGGAGGACGTTTGCCACCTCCCACACTCCCCAAACCCAAATTTCCCAAGCAGATAGAGGATAAGAAGAATCATAGTTCCCCAAAAGTTGAATTGGAAAATTCACCGCCAGATATAGAATGTAAACTTACTCCCTCAAAGGATCAGAAAAGAGTAATAATGGCAAGTAGCAGTGAACACATAGAGACAAAGCAGAACGTATCTAGAAAAAGTCTTGATAAAAGAAAACAATTATCTATGGACTCTACAAGGTCTCTCTCACAAACAGTTCCAGAAACTTCACCACACAAGGAAAAACTGATAGCACCTCTCATAAAATCTCATTCATTTCCAGCAGGTTCAGGACAGCAAAGTCCAAAACCTTATATGAGAAAATTTAAGACGCCTTTAATGATTGCTGAGGAAAAATACAGACAACAAAGAGAAGAACTTGAAAAACAGAAAAAACAGGAGAGTTCTTGCTACAACCTAATCAAAACAGAAAGCCAAAATCAAAATGTATCAGAGTTGAAAAAGGAAGTGTTGTTACAAAAAACAAAGGAGGAGGTCCCCCTAGCTGGAATGGATTCAGGGGTCACTGTGACCCAAACCAACCCAGTCTCTCAAAGCCTTTCTCAAGTACTAGGAGTGTGTACCGATAACCAGCTTTCCACAACACCAGCAGTGACATTCACTGCCAAGAGGCTCCAACGTGTTCCAGCAGCCTCAGAAGACAAAGATACCGTGAAAAAGGAAGTTTTGCAGAGCTCAAGGGACATGAGCCAATCTAAATCAGCTCGTGAAATTAAACAGAGTCACCAAGAATGTAGGACAGAGCAAACACAACAGAAGAAGTATCTGGAGCAGTTGCACTTGCCCCAAAGCAAACCAGTTTCCCCCAGTTTCAAAGTTAAAACCATCAAGCTTCCAACTCTAGACCATAAGTTAAATGAAACAAACCACAGCTATGAAAGCCATGAAAAGCAAGCTGAAGTTGATGTTCAAACCATTACCAAACAACAGTACCAGGAAACCGAGAAAACAGAAGCAAGGACTGAATGTAGCAATAAGCAATTGGTGGCTGACAAATATTATCAGTTACCTACGAAGGAGAAGACAGTAACAGTAAAACTGCCTACAGAATCCATAGAGAAAAGCCATGAAAGTAAGCTCAATATAGTTCATGAGAAGCAAAAAGAATTTGGAGAATCTGAGAGTGGGAAACTTCCAGGAAGTGAAGAAACAATTCAGGGACCACCAATGATTGGTCCAAAGAAAGAAAAACTAGTAGTTGAAAGAAAACAAGAACATTTGAATAAATCAGCCCAGAAGGTAGTCAAACAAAAGGTTACTGATGCTCATCTTGATTCACAGACTCAGAATTTTCAGCAAGCATATATACAGACTTCTGAAAGTCAAGGTGAACATAAAAAATTGCCCCAGGCATGTAATAATCTGCAGGAAGAAAAATGTCTTGGCGTCAAGGGCATACAACAGAAACAAGTCTTTTCTAACACTAAAGATTCAAAGCAAGAGATTACACAGGACAAATCTTTATTTTCCTCTATGAGAGAATCCCAGCAGGAAGATGGAAAATGTGCTGTAAATATATTGGGATTCTTGAGAAAACGTGAAGAACTACAACAGATTTTGTCTAGGGTAAAAGAGTTTGAAGCAGAGCCAAATAAAAATGGCCTTAAAACATTTCAGATGCTCTTAAATATTATTCCAGTATGGCTACTAAGTGAAGAAAAAAGAGAATATGGAGTTCGCATTGCTATGGAGAATAACATAGAAAAAATCAAAGAAGAAATAATGCACATTAAAACTCAGGCAGAGGATATGCTTGTGTCCTGTGAAAATATAATTCAAACAGCCATGATATCCTCTAAAGCAGGAAAGCAGAGAAATAAAGCTACTAATGTTAATGAAACATTATCTAAAGTGTCTAATGCTGATGTCAGCTATAATAAAAACACTGAGCGGAAAGAAAATACAATTGTAGAAAAAACAGAGCACCACCAAGTAGCAACTCATCAGGAAGGAACTGCTCAGCATCATGTGAAAACCCATCAGGAAATTAAACTAGTTGATGCCAAGGCTTCTCCTCCCTCTTTAAAAACACGCCCGCCATCACCAACTTTTATAACAATCGAGTCTACTGCCCGGCAAACAGAAACCTCTGCTAAGGATGAGCTTTCCCAGTCCCTTCAAAAGGACAGTTTTGCTGAACCATCACCAAGACCTGTGTCACAACCATCTAGAATTCTCAGAGCAAATACCTCCCCGTCTCCACCCAAGAGTCACTCTGAACAGCTTGTCAAACTCAAAGACACCACTGCGAAGCTATCCAGGGGGACCATCCCAGGTTCATCCATAACCCCGGTTCCCATTGTAGAGAAGAGGTCTGAGATCATCACATCTCCTGCAACACTTCGTCGTCAAATTAAGATAGAGGCTCGTGGTAGGGACTCTCCACCTACAATCACAATACCTATAAGTGTAAATCACGCTGATAGTGGTTCCTTCAGAGAATCCGTGGAAGCTCAAGAGGAAGAAAGGAAAGTAGGGAAAAGGGCGACTTACGTTCACAAAGATGGAGTAAATTCCACTAAGCTCCTAGTGCCAGATACTGTGAGTTTTGACGCAGTCGAAATCATCCGCAAAGTCGAAAAACCTCACCTATCAGAGCACATGCAGAGGTATGAAGCCAACAACCGGACTGCTCAAATGGCTGAAAATGTCATGAATGACCATGAAAATGAAATAAACAGATGGTTCAGGGGATTTGAGGATGGCCTAGGTTTTGACGCAAAGTCAAATAGAAGAGTTTATGCAAATGGAGAAGCAAACCATAATATAAAACAAGAAAGTCGTACATTTTGTAAGGAGGAATTTGGATTAACATCTTTAGAAAGCGCTAGCTTTACCGGCTTTTCTCACAGTCATCCTAGAGAGCTGCAAGAAACGATGCCTGTTAAGCCGCCCAGCATCTGCTCTGAAACAAGATCTCTAAGTGAAGTTTTCTCAGGTGTGGATGCATTTGAGAGTCAAGTTGTTGGGTCAAAGATGATGGTCTCTTCATCACAAGGCTCAGAAGCTGGCAGATCCGGCTTTGACTTCAAGCACGCCCCACCAACCTATGAGGATGTCATCGCTGGCCATATTTTAGATGTTTCTGATTCACCTAAAGAACTCAGGAGGAATTTTCAACAGACGTGGCAGGAGAGTGAAAGAGTTTTTAAAAACCTGGGATATGCAACCTCAGATGCTTCTGCAACTGAGATGAAAACCACCTTCCAAGAGGAATCTGCATTTATAAGTGGTAAATGAGCTTGCAAAGAGTGAAGTAAGATTAACCCATTTAAAGGCACCTGTTCCATAACTAAGACGATTTGCAGATAAAAGAGTACCTGGAAAGTACTAAACAACATAACCTAAAACTAACAGCTTTCCCTGGTTGTTGATATCCTTCCCTTTACAATGCTTGCTTTTACTACTTTCTCTTTGCAAAGGAATTTAATATGATTCACCAGCACTGTGTGAGAGTAACAAATACTACTATATAGATTATTGAGACCTGTGTTTGTCAACGTAAATAAGGCTTTGGATAAAGCAGCAGGTATAATAATATTTGTTATTGTGATAGTATTAACTATTATATGGAACTATATATTTATTAATCATTGTATACCATTAGCACATTATGAATATTTCTTATGAAAAGTTATTATTTCAACCACTTGTTGAAGACAATATTAAATAATATTCCTTGACCTACTATTGACGGATTTTTAACTGTCAGACTTAAGTGGTGTTTGAGCTTGAATTCAACACAGCCTGTTAATAATCCAAGAAACAATTTACACTCTTCATATGTGTTTTAAGGATTTTTATTGATTGGGATCTCTGACAAAAGTGTAGATATGGAATTAGACCTTTTGTATATAAATTATTGTTACTGAGTTGGATGGAATTAGCTTTCTCTACTGCCACTGTTTTTTTTTTTTCTATAAATGATTTTTTTCACCTTTTTTAAACCCCAAATTATAGCTCAGTTGGCCTCATTCACAGATGAACATGGACAATAATTTTAAAATATGATTATATTTGGAAGGAGGGAGATTTAAAACATATGAACTTAGTACAAAATTTTTAACATCAGAGAACAGCTCATTTCTTTATATTATCCTGCTTTTTACAATTAATGAGGCTTTACAATAAAAATACTTGACATAATTAATGTAGTGCATTCTTTTGGACAGATTGAAATAGCAAGTTTAAGAATAAAAACTGCTGAAACTAATAATTCTGCCTCTATCATATTTGCAACATATGTGTCTAATTTATAGGTTAATATGATTTCTTAATGTACTTGCTTCTGGCATAATTTAGCAAAGCTCTCTAATTAATTTCAAATGCTCAGTTTCTAAGATAACTACAAACAAAAAACACAAGGAAAATGGTATTAAATATAGAAGTGTGTCTCCTAGTAGAACAAAATAAACAAAGGCAATTTCTCAGTAGCCCAAATTGAGCATCAAAGCATTAAAGTGTATGTATTTTTTTATATAAAGAACATTGAGCATATATGCTCTTGTATATAACTACTATGAAAGCTTACTTATTCTCACAGGATTGTTGTGAAGATCAAAACAATACTCCAGTGAAAGTTCTGTGTCAGCTCTGAACCATTATACAAACACTGGTTAGTAATATAACTACTATTATTCATAGGAGCTGGCATTCACATGCGAGCAGCAGCATGTGACTGTAGGTAGAGGTAGGAAAATCATAAGAGGCAGATATAAGAATCCCCAGAGCCGGGCTTTCCTGGTGGCGCAGTGGTTGAGAGTCCACCTGCCGATGCAGGGGACACGGGTTCGTGCCCCGGTCCGGGAAGATCCCACATGCCACGGAGCGGCTGGGCCCGTGAGCCATGGCCGCTGAGCCTGCGCGTCCGGAGCCTGTGCTCCGCAACGGGAGAGGCCACAACAGTGAGAGGCCTGTGTACCGCAAAAAAAAAAAAAAAAAAAAAGAATCCCCAGAGCCATAAAATCTTAAGCCGTTTAGATTGAGGACAAATGGCCCTGAACATTTCAGTGTATTAGGAGGCTCGTCTTAAAGTTAAGAATTGGTGTTAGAGAGTCAACACTAAGTCATCAAGAAACTATCTAAACAAATACAGTATCAGCTGAAAAAGATATGTATATATTTTGGAAAAATCTCTTCAGAATGCTTTAAAAACAAACACTTTGGACCAAGTTAGGTGTAAACCTTTATATATATGGAAAGCCGAGTTATTTAGAATGATAAGTGCTCTCAGGGCTCCTCATGGCTGAGTTCCCTATATATTCTTTTTAATGTATTAAAGTTAATGAACACGTTATACTCATGTATATTTCCTTAAATAATAAATCCACTTTTGCAATGTATAAATAATAGAGACACCAGAATAAGGTTGATTGTACCAGGGCCTTAAACCTGATGGTGGGATGCCCTGCATCCAGAGGCACAACATCCAGGGCAGTAGTGTTAGCGCTTTCTACTCTAACTGCATGGCCAGTTAACATGCTGTTGCTGTTTGTTTTGTTTTTACAATGCGACTGAAGACAATATTACATAAGCTTTTATAAATTTTTATTTTTAGAAACTGCAACTCCAAGACAAGGAAATATGTATACTTTGTCAGAAGACGGTTTATCCAATGGAGTGCCTAGTAGCAGACAGGCAGAGTTTTCATAAATCCTGTTTCCGCTGCCACCACTGCAACAGTAAACTGAGGTAAAATGTTTTGTGGTCTGGGGCACAAATATTTGAAGAGTCTGCAGTATACTTATAACATCATGTCTCTAGAAATTTGTCAACTTTTCCAGATCCTGTTACCGTCAGTTAAAACAACAACAAACAGGAATGTGGTCATGTTCTGTTATGTGTTGCTCAAGATGGCTGTGACCTTTTTCCTTTTGGCATTCTGCTTTCTTAATCAAATCCAGAAGAGTCCCTTTTGTCCCAGCATGGAGATCACATAAATAAGAAAAATCAAGTGTTACTCTCACCACCACCAACCTGCCCCAGTGGCATGCTCCATAGTGCAGGGGGAATGATCTTTCTAAAATGCAAATCTGAGAGCCCTTCTCAGTTTAAAACATATAATGGCTTCCTCTCTCCCCAAAATTAACATCTAAATATGAATTAAAAGGCACATCAAGATCTTGTCCCTTCTCATCTCCCAACACCCCTTCCTCCTGTTGCATGTTACTTTCCATGAATTTCTTTCAGTTCCTCAAAATCATTATTTTTCTCTGTCACATCTAGCTGGTTCCAAATGTTACTGCTGCTCCTTGGAGGAGTTTTCCCATGCCTCTCTCCCAGCTCTCCACCCAGCTAATAACCACTCATTCTTCAGATCTCAACTGAGACTTTATGTCTTTGACGAAACCTGCTTTAACTCCCCTATGTGGATCACAGCATCCCCTGTGCTTGCCCCGTTCTTAACACAATCTAATGTAGTCGTCACTGGCTGTAGGAAATGTATTAATGTTTGTCTTGCCAACACCTAGTAAACGCAGATATACAGTAAGGACTCAAAAATATTTATTTAATGACTGCTATTTTTAAAAATCATTATATAAAAACCCACAAATACAAAAAAAAAACAAACAAAGCAAGTATGTGGCTCACTAAATTATTATAAAGTGAACATATTGTAACCACTGTCAAGGTCAAGAAATATGACATTGCTAGTCATTCCAGAAGCTCCTTCCTCCCTGGGCCCCACCCAAACACAACCTATCTCTTGCGTGTGAGTAAATGGTGTCCTTTGTAGTAATTGTTTCCTTGCATTTTTATAGTTTTATTTATCCAAATGTGCTTTTCTAGATTCTATACTCTAGTTTTGTCCTTTTTTAAAACTCTGATATGTCTTTCACGTCTTTTTAATCTATAGACTTTCCATCCATTCCTTTCATTTCTTACAATCTATTTGTGAAGGACCCAGGATATTTGACTGGTAGAGTTTTCCACAGTCTGGAATTGCTGATTGCACACTCACAGTGCAGTTCACAAGCTCCTTTATCCTTTGTATTTTCAACGAACTGTCAGCTGAATCTAGGTTCTAGTTTAAACTAAGATTTGATTCCTTTTGAAAGAACATAGGGAGTCTGCTTTTCTCATTTTGTGATCATAGCAGGTATTGAAGCTTAATACCTATATCTATTAATTGATGTTTGCAAAATGCTGATACTCTAATTTTGTTCTTCCTTTTTCATTATGAGAATACTTTTATGGAAGATGCTTCCCCTCATTTGCTATTTGGTTACACAGCGGTACAACTGATAAAGGAAAGGCAGAATAAGTAATTCTTTCCCTTTATTTACCAGTTTTGTCAATGTATCAGTTATTTATTTAACCATTTAATGTAATGGTTTCTTACCACCTAGAGATAACCACTTTTAAAATATTTTAATGTCTTTATAAACTCACAGAGTTACACATATTCAGTTGGTTTCAATCAGATGCAAATATCATCATGACTGTAACTCCACAGTTATTCTATCCCTGGCCAGTGGAAGCCACTTGAAGTTGTCTCCTGAGCCCTTTTGACAGGACCTTAGTAGTCTGTGATAGCTTCCTCATTATCTGATAGGACTAGATGTCCCATGTTCCTCTTGTGCATTTACTGTTCCATTTACTGGAACCAGTTATTTCTCCAAGCCTTGATTTCCTTTAGTGAGAAATGATATTTCAAGACTACAATCTTGATGTTCTTTCTACTGGATTGATCACTATTTCTAAACTTTTTTAGTGTTAAGAGCTAGTAAGTATTTATCTATAAAGAAAAAATATATCATGAATTCATAGTGATATTTCCAAATTGAATTCAAAATTGCATTCCTTTTGCTTAGCCTCTTCTCTATTACATCTGGACCTCCTTTCTTCCACTTCAGGCCTTCCAGTTCTCAAAGGAAAAGGAGATAACAGAATTAGACTCTCCCATATTCATTTGGACAACAAGTTTTTGAATCACAAAATTATCAGCACCACTGATTTGATTATCAAAGCATTAAAAAATTGCATTTGCCCCTCTGATCACCCACACCCCATTTTTTTAAATTGTCGTACTATGTCTTTGGTGTCATAGTATGTAGCCAATGCATGTCATATTATCTCCCTCTTTGCCCTCATTTAATCTCAGTTTATAGATAACAATTTATTTAATGCTTGTCAGCTGTCCTTATGTTGACATTTCCATAGTCATTCTGGTTGTTCCAGCTTATTTTCAAGTAGAGTCCTCTGAAAAGGCTCATAGAAACTTTATTCCTTGAGTTCTCACATATTGATAACAATTTGTGATCATTACAATGGAAGGTAAGTTTTGCTGAAAGTAAAATTTTTGGCTTACATTTTCTTTCATTGAGTATCTTATATGCATTATTTCTTTTTTTTCTGGCATGAGTGTTGGAAAGGTCTGATAATAATCTAATTTTCTTACCCTTAATAAGTAATACGGTCTTTTCTTCTTTTTAGATACACAAAGGATTTTTTCTTAAACCTAGTCATTTTATTAGAATACCTCTTCGTATTGGTCATTCTGGATCAATAGTGTCAGTTATTTAGTGTGCTCTTTCAATATGTAGTTTCATACTTTTTTATATTGGGAAAGTTTCCTTAAATTATAGCTTTTTAGTATTTAACTTGTTTCATTATTTTCTTCTTCAGGAGCTCCTATTATCTCTCAAATCCTTATCTCTTTTTTCATTTATGATTATAAATTTTCAGCTTTTGATTTTCCTATTTTTCTTAAGATGCTTTCTATGGATTTGCCCTTGTATGTCTTTTAATTTAGTTTTAATTGCTGACACACTTGATTTTTTTCCTTTTTCTTCTGTTTTCTTCCTGATATCTGATACCTTGTTTCTGACTTTTTTCTAATTACAAATCATGCTGTTCTTTCAGGTCTTTTATCATTTTCTTAATGTCTTTTAGCTCATTTTGAAATATTAGGTTAAAATTTTGATGTTTTGAGAACACATTTTTCTAGCATGTTTTCATTGTCTGCAATGATATTATAACACTGTTTATTCTTTCATTTCTTATAATAACTTCATATACTATTTGGCCTTGATACTTTCCTGTTGCTCATTTTTATATGGAATTCGTTTATCCAAATCTTGGAAGGAAGAAAAATTCAGGATGGTTTTCCCACCTTCACAGAACTGCCTCTTCTGGTTTTCATATACTGTTCAAAAAAGTATGGTGGCTTGACTTCTTGGATTTCCTGCCTTGGATCCTCTCCCCCATGTTGATTGGGACCTTCTTTTCATTTCTGTCATCATTATCCAACTCAGTTTTGATTCCACTCCCATAATTGTTTTTCTCAGGGTAGAGTCTTGTTCTAAGAGGGGATCTCAGTGGGTCAGTTTTGAGTTTGATTTCTCTAGCCTCTTCAGTCTTTCCTACCACAGGGCCTTTGCACTCACTGGCTATTGAAACGGGCAAAACCCCTCCCAATTTCAGCTGCTGCTCTCTGATTGGCATGTGACACTTTCCAGGAAATATTGATTGCCTATTTTGTGGTCTCATATTGTCAGGTCCATTAGACACCTTCATTTCTCCCTCTACTGTCACCCATACAGATGCAACTATTATGCTAGTCTTGTAGCTGTTGTTGGTTTGTCCTTACCTCCTTGTATTTTGGGGCTGGTGAGGATACCTTGTCACTTAGTTTTGTTGTAATTTTATCCATGTGTTTTAAGTTTTGCTTTCTGTTTTTATGTGGAGGTTCAGAAATATTCAAAAACTGACGCTGCTGCCTTTGACTAAATTTGATTTTAAGTTTAACAGGCATTCTATTTGTTAATCTCTCCAAAGAGACAAGATAAAAAATTGCATAGGCAAGCTTTCCAATTCATTCAAAATCCAGTTAACAAGGAAGCTCAAATAGTTGATTTTTGCATGTATGCTCGTCAGGATTTATTGAAAACTGAAACCCCTCACACAATTCACTGAGTTAGCAAAGACTTAGTCCTATCATTTTACACCATCTATAACTACATATGCATTACACTATAATACCTATTATACCAATACCTGACATACAGCATGAAATCCTAAATACTCCGAGACAAGTATCATGTAGGGCATTAGTGGTGACTATTATCTAACAGGAATGTTCAATTAATAAGCACATTCCTATTGTCAGTAAGTTAATTGTGCTGAATCTCTGACTCATTCTTGAAATAATCAATTCCCTAATTCCTTATGAATTTGCAGTGTATATTTAGAATGTTAAATTTTTTTTTCTTTTTGACAGTTTGGGAAATTATGCATCGCTTCATGGACAAATATATTGTAAACCTCACTTTAAACAACTTTTCAAATCTAAAGGAAATTATGATGAAGGTTTTGGACACAAACAGCATAAAGATCGATGGAATTGCAAAAATCAAAGCAGCTCAGTTGACTTTACTCCCAGTGAAGAACGAAATATGTGTAAAAACAATGCAGAAAATACCCCCATGCTTGGAGAGCTTAATAAACATTTAGATGCTGGTAACAGTGAAGGGCAAAGGGATGACTTGAGAAAATGTGGGGAGAGGGGAAAATTAAAAATCATTTGGCCCCCTTCCAGGGAGATGCCTAAGAAAACCTTCCCCCTTGAGGAGGAGCTCAAAATGAGTAAACCTAAATGGCCACCGGAAATGACAACCTCTATATCTGCTGAATTTAAAAGTGAGTCGCTAATAGAACACATGAAAACTGTGGAAAATAAAGGACAAGAACAAGATAACATTTCTTTCCTGCAGCCATGTCTGCAGCCCATCCACATGTGTCAGAAAGAGGATGTTACAGGAATCAAAGAAATGGAAATGTATGAAGCAAGAAAAGATGGAAAGAAGGAAGGAAATAAGAATGTGCAAGATAAGCTGAATGAGCCCAAAGATACAAAGAATAAGAGGAAAAGTGAAATGGATCTTCATGACAACAGTAATGTGGTTGTGCAGAGTGCTGAGAAGGAGAAAAATGAAAAAACTAATGAACCTGATGGTACAGAAGTTTTACAGGTTACTAACACTGATGATGAGGTGGAGCCAGAAAATCGTAAAGAGAATTTGAATAAGAATAATAATAACAATTATGTAGCAGCGTCATATCTGAATAATTGCAGGCAGAAGACATCTATTTTAGAATTTCCTAATCTATTGCCACTGTCAAGTGAAGCACACTACACTGCAAATGAATATCAAACTGAAAACTTAGAAAATGCTTCTAGAATCTCAGAGTTACTTGGTGTATTTGAATCTGAAAAGACTTACTCGGGGAATGTACTGGCTATGGCTCTTGATAAACAGACTGACAGAGCTACTGCTGGCAGTCCTATGCAGTCTGTCCCCAAGTCAGGCCTCAGTGACAGGATTATAGTAAAGGGGAAAAGGTCAATGCCCTCTTCTGATACAAATATCTTCAATATCAAAGGAAACCACTCAAATAACAAAAACCTACAGTTCTTCTTTTCTAACACTGTGAAAATTGCTGCTTTTTCCAAGAAGAATGAGAACATTTTTAAGAGTAATTTAATAGATTCTGTAGATCAAATTAAAAATATGCCATGTTTGTATTTAAGAGAATTGGAGAAGGACATCAGACATTGGCATGGTGAAACAATAGGAGCAGCACATATCAATGGAAACACAAGTTTTGATGCTTCAAACAGTGAATTTACAACTGAGCCTCCATTTCCCACAGTGGAGGTCCAGTTTGAACAACTCACGGTGGAAGAGCAAATTAAAAGGAACAGGTGCTACAGTGACACTGAGTGAAACATCTCTGGCCACTTGCAGTCTGCACTCAGGCACCAAGAAATATCAGTGCCCTGAAATAGGACTTTGGGGATTCTGATAACCTTTTGTTGAACTTGTAAACGTTCAGAAATCTCATGTGTATCACAATGGAATATTCCTTGTATTACACTATATGTTGTTTTTCATAATTGGTTTGAATCTGAATGCAACGAAGAGATGAAACAACATGGCTCTGTTTTCCTGTCAAATGGCACTTAAGTATATTGCTCTGTTTTTCAACATGCCAGATAACATCACTGGTGACATTCTATACTGCTGATATTTATCACTGTTCTTAAACTTCCTCTATAATTTCTGCTGAAATAAAATTAAATCACCTGGGGTGCAAACCAAAACACTTGTGTTTCTTTTTTCCATATATATTGTCATTCTAAGTATGTATGTTTTCCATGATTTAGGAAGTATTTGTCTTGGGCCAAGTATTTAATACACACACACACACACACACACCCCACACACACACACTCCTGGAAAAATTAAATACTAAACCAAAGCCACAGTATCGTTAGAAAATATAAAATATTCTTTCTCTTTTTTGCTCATTTTGTAAAGATACAAAGACTACTGTAGTTCTTTAATTAATTACCTACATTAAACTATCATGGAACATGTCTATAAACATGTAATGAAAAATATCAGTTTTCTTCAAATTAATGTGGAGTCCATACTCAGAAATCAAATGAACTGGAAAGGTTTTAGAAGTTACTTAAATAAATTATGCCAATTGCATTTTTAATTGCTTACTATTGATAAACATACAAGTGATATCACTACATTTTGTCAGATTTTTTTCTTATCCTAATTAATGGATATTAATTTTTTCTGTTAGGAAAACAGAAGATTTGGCTTCTGAATTTTCTGCTGAATTTGCCTTTCCTCAAATACTTTTGATGATTCTAAGAAGAAAGCTAACATGAATATAAATGCGCTGCTTCCTGATGATATAGAATGTACGTATATGAAACAGGCCCTATCCCATATTTTCCTACATAAGCACAAACCATTGCCTGTCCAAACCAAAGTGCAGTGTTGAAAACTCGCTCTTTTTAGAAATTATAACGATTCTCTCTTGTTAGTATGTTCTCAACAGATACCTGAGACATTATTAGTTTGCTAGGGCTGCCATACAAAGTACCACATAGTGGATGGCTTAAACAAGAGAAATTTACTCTCACAGTTTTAGAGGTTGGATATTCAAGACCAAGGTGTCAGCAGGATTGGTTTCTCCTAAGGCGTCTCTCCTTGACTTACAGACGGCTGCCCTCTCACTCTGTCCTCATATGGCCTCTCCTCTGTGCAGGTGCACTGCTGATGTCTCTTCCTCTTCCTGTAAAGACACTAGTCCTATTGGGTTAGGGCCCCTCTCCGAGGACCTCATTTAACCTTAATTATCTCTATAATGGCCCTACCTCTAAATACAGTCACATTGGGGGATAGGGCTTCAACATATACCTTTTGTGGGGACATATTTACTCAATTTAATTGAATACTGTGAGAGTCTGCCAAGAAAATAGTAAGCTGTGGGGCTACAGTAGCAAAAGTATTGTTTAAATTGAATTAGTGCACTTTTGCACTGCTCTTCATATATTCTTTTTTTTTTTTTTTTTTTTTTGCGGTACGCGGGCCTCTCACTGTTGTGGCCTCTCCCGTTGCGGAGCACAGGCTCCGGACGTGCAGGCTCAGCGGTCTAGCCGCTCCGCGACATGTGGGATCTTCCCGGACCAGGGCTCAAACCCGTGTCCCCTGAATCGGCAGGCGGACTCTCAACCACTGCGCCACCAGGGAAGCCCTTCATATATTCTTAAAGACACAGCATTATACCTACAATCATATATGCTGAAATTACACAAATGTTTCCATAGAGAAAAAATAATTTATGAATGATCATGACATAGTATCCTAAGATATAGTTTCTTAATGTCAGCTGTGCTTTTACTAAATTGCCTTTCTTTATAAAAATTCTACCTTGGGACTCTGCCCACTTAATCTTTGTAGCCCAGTCCACTGTTCAGTTATGTTAAAACTTGGGATTAAAATAAGCTAAGGTACATATCAGGGAAAACAATAGAAAAATATGAATTGTTCTTCTGTTTACCCTTCATTCAATCAACAACATATTGTTTTAAAATCTTCTTTATCAGAAATATCTTAATTATTGACTTCATCACCTTCCTTAGATGACATGTAAGACTTTTTAAAAATTCAGATATACTTAGAAGTCCAAATATTGTTTTATTTAGTAATGAGTATTGTTTCACTCTATGACAAAATCTTTCAGCTAAATAAATAGCAAGCTTTAGGAACTAAAGTACAGATAAACACACAAATCCAAAATACAGCAAGTTTTCTTATTGTTGCAGACAGGGTCTCAGTTTGCTGGGGCTGCCATAGCTAAGTACTACAGACTGAATAGCTTAAACAACCAGAAATTTATTTTCACACAATTCTGGAGGCTGAAGTCCAAGATCAAGTTGGCAAGTTGGTTTCTTCCGATGACTCTCTACTTGGCTTACAAATGGTCATCTTCTTTCTGTCATGGTCTTTCTTTTGTATGGGTCTGTGTCCAAATTTCTTCCTCTTATAATGACATCAGTTATATTGGATTAGGGCCTACCTTAATGACCTCATTTTACATTAATTATCACTTCAAAGACCCAACCTCCAAATGTAGTCACTTTTCCAGATACTGGGGGTTAGGACTTCAACATATTAATTTTAGGGGGACACAATTCAGTCCATAACAGCAGTAATCACCTTTCACCTTGAGTCTTTTTAAAATACATCTATTAATATTATGAAAAAACTTCCCAATAATTTTTCACTTGGGATTTATATCACAGAACTGTGTCGTATATAGATTTATGCTATAAAAATTAATATTTCCAGGAAAATAATTCTCTTTCAAAGGAATCAAAATGGGCTCATGATACACCAAGTGCTTTACCAGAGGAGGCTGTATGATGGCAGAGCTTAGCATGTATGGGGTTTTGCATTATTTTTTCAAGACTGGACCTTCCAATGAATCTTATAAAAATGTTCTGTTACCCAGAAAACTGTGCTGAATTATCTTTTTCAGCTTCCACACAATCAACCCTTGTGAGAGATTTGGAACTCTAGGCAGCACATTCTTTGGTTTAGGACAATGGTTTTCCCACAGTGCAATAATACTGCAGAATGCACACCTACTACCCAGTCCCTAATGTACAAACAACATGTGCAGCTGCCATATTTTCCCCCAGACTAACAATTCTCTAAAAACATCTCTAGAGTAATTTCTAAAGGCACATTAATTTTTTAAGGAACTGGAAGATAGAAAAATACTTTCTCTGCTATGTTTTAGTAACTGACTACTAGTTACTATCCAACTGAGGAGGAGGAAAGTTTTCCCATTGCTAAGAAAATGAACTTATAGAAAGGCAATCACAGATGTTGCAGTGAAAGAGAAGTGCAATACATTTTCTCCTCTCTGGAAATGCTATTGAGAACCAAGGGTGATTTCCATATCTAATGTAAAAGTTTAAAAATCTGTAGGTATTAACAATAATATAAAATCTTACTTTAGAAAAAGTGAATTTACATGGAGTTCAGAAATAGGCAATGAACGTAATACTCAGATTCAAAATAAGAGCCATGAAAGCATATGAGAGGTACTGAAGAATTTGGAGTCTCAGTCCCATGGAAATTATCTCTAATAAAAGACAAGAAATATTTTTGGATAAATATAATCTAAAAGTAATTTAATCTCAGATTTGATGGAGTCTTTTGGAAAGGCTAATTTAAGCTACCTAACAAGGTTCATTTACCATGGATATTTCCCCCCTAAAATATTATGAGAAATTTTAAAACTTTAGGTATTTGTATGCAAATGAAGTGATAGAGGGAAAGTAATAGTTGTAGATTGTCTACAATGGGATCATTATCATTATCTTTTAATATAGTACCTCTTTGTAGAAAGTAAACTGATGGATAGAAAGCCTGACAAATATAGACTGTGGTGCCCTAGTCGACAGCCATTCCACAAATATTATGGAACTCTTGGTATGTGTTAGCACAGTGATTTTTCTTTTTAAGAATAAATCATGGTACCTTCCATATAAGCTCTCAGACTGGAATAAAAAACATTAAAAAAACCCACTAATTATAGCTGATGCTTATGGATGTAGAGGGAACCAACCCAGGAAAATGTATAACCACAAAGAGTTCTCTTAAACTGGAAGACTTCAAAGTAGTAGTAAATAAACAGGTGGGAAATTTGGGGATTTGAAAGCTAAACTGTCTTCATTTTGCCATAATCATAATTTACTTCGATGTAATTATGTGGTTGTGGATTCTACTATGCACAGCCAAGATTCCCCCTGCAGGAATGAAGGATTTACTTCCCCAGATGCTGAAAGTACTGCCCACAGAAACCTCTTTCAGACCCCTGCCAGGATTGGTCTAGCAAAAGAGAGCCACTTCTCTCAACATGGACTGTATTCAGTAATGATCAATGAAAGGACAACCTGGCACAAATCTGAAGGGTCACTCCAATGTCAATCTCCCTGTAAGGTTGGCTGAGGTCTCTACTGAGCCTACAACACAACTCAACTTCTGCCCAATCTGCCTTCTTCCCCACCCCTTCCCTGCCCTTGGAACCAAGAGCACACCCTGATAAAACATCCCCAACATTAATCTCTGTCTCAGAATCAATGTCTTTGAGAACCCAACCTGGACCAGCTGGTGCTAGGAGTGGCCCAAGAAAGCAGACACTGGCATGGTATTTTGGAGCTAAAATATTTGCTGCCTGACACTGGGCACAAGATGGCAGTGCAATTGTTAAAAATCCCAGCATTGTTGGACTAGAATGGCTATACTGATTGAAGCAAATCCCTAGCTGGTACCATATATCAGATGTGTAGGAGAAATAGCAATTACTGCAATGAAAATGGAACTGAGTGGCCATTGTTAAGCCCTGTCACTCTGTGGGGAAAAATTAACAGAACACTGAAAGTATTAATTAACAATAAAAGGCTAAATGTGGTTTAATTGTAAGAGTAGCTGAGCCCCATGGAAGGTTAAAGTTTTTGCCAAGGTCAGGGACTTGTTTGAAAAAGAATGGGATCCAGAACATGGATGGAGATAAATTGGCTGATGCAACCCAAAATGTTGAAACCCCAGATTCCTCTCAACAACCTGAGCCTATGGAAGTGGCCCATTCCTCCCTATTAAAGGTTAACAAACTCTTACTCAAAGATGATGCGGATGCCTCTCCCCAACTCAACTGGGTGCTTCTGCTGGTCTTGGCTGACCTCACTCAAGTATCAGCAAGTCTTCTGGGAGCTGTATTCTAGGTTGTGCTTAGCTGAGACAGCTCTGTTGTAGGTGACTCATCCTTCTCCTGTGACCTGAGCATGTGATTCTGAGCATGCCCTTGTCACGGTGATGGCAGAAGTAAAAGAGAAGAAGGAGAAACACTGGCACACCATTTACTTCTGCCTCATTCTAATGGCCGAAGCAAGTCTTATATTCAGAGTCAGAGTGAGAGCACTGCAAGCCTCTAGTTGTATAGTGTTTACTTACAGCAAGAGGGGAGAGAGTGTGTGCAAGATCCAGCCCCTTACAATGCGTTGGTCCCCCATGGCTGGTGGATCCACTCCATAGCCAACATGGGCAGTGTCAACTCACTTCATGCTACAGTAGAAGGACCCTGACCCTTGCCCCATGGAGTCTGAAATACAGGAAGCTGAGGGTGTTCCCAAGAGCCATTGACTCACCAAAGCTAAGCAGTTCCAACAAAAGTTTGCATGTACACTGATACGGAGGGAACAGGCTTGTAGGTACAGGCTGTGCTCTGAGCACTGCGTGCAGTGTGATTTGTGACCTTTCCAACATGTCCTTTAGGAGCACAGGGTTCTTTGGGGTAAAAAAGAAGAGTCCCACTGCACTTGGACCCATCCCACACATGATTCCTGATGAATGAAGATTTAAAAATTTCATAGAGACAATAATTGGTAACGACAACTACAGTATCCACCCTCTCATTTACCACATGTTTTGTAAGATGGTGGCAGATGTTTATTTATTAATTCTCATGGCATTCCTTTCATCTCCATTAAACTCTTTCTTTTAGGAGCAGGACAAACTGGTTAACGGATATTTCTGGTGAACAAACCTTTCTATATTCCCTATATAGAAATTTCCTTGAACAAATTAGTTAAAAAGCCAATTCCAAAATAATTCGTTATTTCCTGAACTCTATCTAACCTAAAATATTTCTTGTTCGATAAAAGTTTCAGGTATTTTGTAACTGAGATGATACATAAAACACAATTAAGCTGGCAATGTCTAAGAACAAATAATGGGGAAAAATTATTAAATGCCATACCCTAGTTCTATTTAAAGTCTTAAAAAAATCTTAATCCCTGAATTTCATACTGTAAGTGTACGTTTGTATGTGTGAATGTGAATGTATGAGTATGTGTTTATAGCTAATATCCAAATTATTTTTTAAAATATCAATATCAGCACTTTTCAATGCTGTTTAGCCTGTTTTTAGCAAGCCAACACATTTAATCTTACTGCTGTCAAAATCACCAACACTGAATACGTACTTGTTATAAGTTAATAACAACATGATTTGGATATTTATTATCAAATGGATAACATTTATGTTACCAACTGTAATATTCAGGTTATACATTTTACTCTCTTTTTTGTTAATACCTTCATTGGTTTGTTGTTGACAACGTAGATATAGTACTTGTAAGCAAATGCACGTCCATTAACATAATTCTTGTAACCATATTATAGCTACTCAAAACATTATACTAATCTCTTTTATTTCCTCATCTATATGATTCCTAGCAATTTTACCCATGCCCAAGGCTTCAATTACCTCTTTAATATCAATAACTCCCAAATTTATATCACCTTCCCTGAGCTCTCCCCTGAACACTAGAATCATATAGACAACTGCCTGTTTGACAGTTTCTCTTGGGTGTTTCAATGGCACCTTAAATCCAGCATGTCCAAATCAAAGCATCACCCACTCCCTACCTCCAGCCTCAAATTTGGGTCTCTTCCTCTATTTCCTATCTCAGACTCCATTAGCCATCCAGTTGCTAAAAAACTAGGACTCATATTTTATACTCTTACTTTTTCATCCATTCACAATTAAAATCTTTCACCAAATCCAATTGATTTTTACAGCTTAAATAATTCTCTTATCTTTTCTTCCTAGCACAAATCACGTTTGTAGTTTTATGTGTTTTTTATAGATTATTTGTTGAGTGCAATTAGCACTCAACCCCATCCCTCCCATACTGACTGAAAGCTTTATAAAGACAGAACTGGGTCTGATTTTACTCTCCACATTTCCTCAAGTCCCAGCAAAAAGTTTGGCATATGGTAGGCATTTAATAAATTTTGAAAAAATTGAAAGAGCCAATCACTATTTAAATCTAAAACTTGAGCCACTGTACACACTGTATTAGAATTACATATGGAAATGGATAAGGATATCTACTGGAATGATTTTTGCATTATACACAAAGTTTCAACTGCAGACCATGTTGATAATATTTAAAAGCAATACTTCCAAGAGAACTGCAGTTGTACTCCCAGATTGCCAATCTAAATGTCAATGGCACCACTGGGCATTTTTCTAGAACAATGGCTGAATGGGTAGACCTCATTATTACAAATAGTGCTAGACAGATTTTTACAGGAAAACATGTTTATTTTCTTAAAGACTGACAAAATTAATCCAGCACCTAAGGATAGACAAATTCATTCATACAAATACACTCGTACATATATGTGAAATCTGTATTAATAGACATTACAACAGCTTTAAAGTGTATATTTTCCCATGTATTAGTAGTTACATTTTTCTGTACAATAACTTGTATAGAACATTTTGGTTGGATAGTTAAAGGCTGGAATGATGATAAATCTTTGATTTGGAGGTCACATTTCAAAAAGTATACCCACATATAAATAAAATGATGTTAAAGATGGAATTTTAAAGGAACTTATTTAAAGTATAAGAATTCATATGGTAATACCTCTATTATTTTTACTAGCTATAGAAGTTTATGTGGTTCTCTTGTAATTTATAAAGCATGTCAATATGATTTATCTCAGTCTTCACAAAAACCCTATACTGTATGTAAATCTTTACTTCATCTGACATATAAAGAAACTGGGGCTCAGAGAGGATACATATTTATCCCAAGACAACCCAGTCAATTAGAAATGAAAGAGATCTTAGAATTCCTAGTTTATATTTGAGGAAAACAAGATTTAGAGATTTTGAGTTGCCCAAGATCACACATTTAATACTGTGAAACAAAGACATGAAAAAGAGTTATTATTTGAAGTCCCATACCCTTTCCTCCATCCAAACAGTCTCTGTGAAAAGTTTGTTGTGATTTTGCTACCAAGAATTTAAATTTCATTTTCTGACTTTATTTTTTGCTCCTGCATTTATCATTGTATATAATTGTGATATATATATATATATATATATGTGTGTATGTGTGTATATATCACTTATGCATACATGTACATCTATGTGTGCATATACATATGTATGCACACACACTAATGTTCTAATGTTCTAGCACTACATGAAACATCTATTGCTCAACCAAGGTCCTACACATGATTTGGCTGAAAAAACAATTTATTAGTTTTTACATAAACACATAATTTCAATATGTTTAGAAATTTAGTGTGTTGATGATTTTAATGAACTTAGATAACCTATGGAGTCCATTGGTTTTGGAAGATTTTAACAAGAATTGAAAAGAAAAAAAAAGGTCTGGATTAACCATTATTTAACCAGAAATTACAGATAGGCAGGGAACTAATTGCCATTTATTAGAGAAAACAGCTATGCATGTCCATACAAAAATAATATAAATTAGTAGCAGATAGCATTCATCTTTTGCTGTGTTCCAAGCTCACAGCAAGGACAGCACTGTGGTTCCTGATCTCATTTATTCCTCACAAGTGTTCCATGGGTATGACATGAGATAAAGTTTCACTATTCCTGCTGAAGGGCCTGTGGATTAGGGAGGTTAAGTTTCTTGACTGAGTTTAACCAAGTTATCCAGCTTGTGAGTGCCGAAGCACAGACTGAAATTAGACCTAACTGACTAAAAAGTCCATTAACTATGGCTTTTCCACCTCCATCTGGCCTCTCAACCCTTCATTGTGTGTGTAAAAATATATGCATGAAATGATCACATATATACATATGAACACAGGTATGCACCAGTAATGTGCCTACAACTATATAAATTTATATAATACAAAGAATATACACATGTACAATGTATATGCAGATCACATTTTATGTGTGTTTCTATGTGCATTTGTATACACACATACACACACGTATATTATTACATGACTACAACCAGGTACTTATGCCTGTACATTCCAAAGACACATTTATAATGCAAAGTGGAGAAAAAAAATAAGATTGCTTATCGAAAATGTCATCAACCTCAAGGAGTGGAAGTGAAGGAAATATATCAATCCTCACGCCTACCTTAAAGGCAAGCAGCAAGCAGAACTGCTCTTTTTAAATCGATGAAATTAACAAAAGCAATTGAATGTGGCAGAGAGGAGATATCAGGTAGGAATCAGCACATGTGGGACCTGAAGACTGTGAATAACTTAGAGAAAGACATCAACGCCTCTGCTGCTAGTAATTACCTCACTCTCCATGTGGCTGTAAAACATGGCAGCATTTGTCCCTGTGCCTGGAAATGTCAGGACGTGAAATGTTCAGCCTTGGTTATGTGAAACAGGACAAGGACTATTCGCCCTAAATACCAAACCTTTTAAGTTTCAAAGTTCTGAAATGTTTAAGCTAGAAATACTTCCAAGACTGGAAGATGTGTAAATGGCTACGTTATAAAGAAGAAAGGAAGAGCATGTGCCTATTTTTTAATTCATAAGAAAGTTATTAAATCACTAGCATTTCAAAGAGCCCACTTTCAATTACCCACGAAGAGATTGTCTACAGAAAATGTTCAGTTCCAGGCTCGGCGTCTCCAACCTACCCAGACCACTAGCTCCCTCCCACCTTCACTTGTGTCCTCGGTGAATAAGAACGAACTTCAATATCAGCAGAAGTAGAACATAATGGCCACGTTTACAGAGTAATTTCCTCTGATATTTTTATTCCAAGGCAGAAGGAAGGGAATTGTGAGCATAAATGACATAGCCTGGATTTCTGCTGCTTCTGCTTTAAATGGTAATCTTCTACAAGATCCTGCTAAAGACATTCCCCGTGGTCTTCCTTTTCATCTCTTTCCTGCCCTCAGGGTAGGCAGCCACTTATTCCCACACCACCGCCTTTTCCAGCCTTTTTCATTAGCTGTGGCATCTTGCCTCTGTCTCCCTTAATGCCGGCACACGATGAGTGCTAAGTTAATTCTTGATAGATGAACGAATGAATAAATGGACCAATGAATGGCATAGCTTCCCGTGGACAGCGAATGGTAGCACGTTGCAGAAGCACCTTCAGATCTTTGTCCCCAAATATAGCTGATAATAGAGAGTAAGGAGAGCAGGAAGAAGGAAAGGAGGGAAGAAACTTATGGGGATGCCTATATTTTGCCAAAGTAAATAGATCTTTCAAAATAAAGATCTATTAATATCCATTTGATACTTAAAATATAGGGCATATATTTAAGTATCATGCTTTTATAATGGAGGTAACTGTTTGAGGTTCATTTAGTTTTAATAACATACTTCTGAGATAAGGTATTATTATCTCTATATAAAGAACTTAAGTCTTGAAGACGTTAAACTACTTTCCCAAGGCCACCCATCTAGAAAGTGGCAGATCACAATAAATTATGAGAGACCATGGGAACACTGGCCAAAAATTAGTATGCTTAAACCTAATCTGGGAGATCTGAGAAGTAGAGGTATGTGGGAAATAGTAAAAGAGAAAATTATCCAGGGAAACAGCTTAGAAGTATGTTTTTGTTTTTTGTTTTTATTTATGCTTTTCACTTAAATGTGAGTGATAATGAACAGATGAAGGAAAAGCAAAGGGTTTAGCAGTATAACTGGGGTTCGTTCCATCAGTGAAAACAGACTGGTTCAGATTCTAGGATTGAAACCCCAGAAGCAAAGAAGGCAGTTAGAGGAACATACTGGTTACCAACAGTAACTCCAGGTGTAACAGACAGACCCTGAAATCTCAGTGGTTTAAGATAAGAGTGGTTTAATCCTTGCTCGTATCACAAGCCACTTTGAGTTGGCGAGGAAGAAACTCTGCTCCAAAAAGGTCTTCAGGAACTCAGTCTTCCCACGTTGTGGCTCTACGCTCCTCTGAGGCCCTGGAGTGTCCTGAATTGGCAGACAGAGAGGTAAAGGGGAACGAGGCTCGCCAGTAGGAGGTTTCTATGGGCCAGGCCTGGAAATGGGGCACATCACTTTTGCCTGCATGTCATTGTCCAGAACTCAATGATATAGCCAAACCTACCTAAGGGAGCCTGGGAAATGTAGGAAACTTTGGGCCCAGGAAGAAAATAAAAACATGCATATATCTGAACCTCTGCCATAATGAGATAAAATGAAGTCCAGACTTTCAGACACCCAACCGCATCTATTTTTCATTACCTTTGTACTAAGTATTACTCTTTAAAATTTGTACCTGTATGCTATGAGGATATGTGAGTTTCCTATTGCTGCTATAACAAATAACCACAAACTTAGTGACTTAAAACAACACAAACTTACAATCTTTTCTTTCTGGAGGTCAGAAGTCCCCAAATCAAGATATCAACAGGATTGTGTTCCTTCCAGTGGCTCTAGGGGAAAATCAGTTTCCTATCCTTTTCCAGCTTCTGGAGCCCTCCTGCAATTGTTGGCTCATGTATGCCAGCATAGTAGCAATCCAGGATAAGCACACCATTGCAATACCTTTAACTTCATCTCACTTGCAAAGTCCCTTTAGCCATGTAAATAATATATTCAAAGGGTCTGAGGATGAAGACGTGTATGTCTTTGGGGGGACATTATTCTGTCTAACATACATAGTCAAAATAATATAAAAATTAGGCAAATATCTGAATTTCGTTCTGTTATTAATGTATGAGTCTAGTTTCCATTTAAAAACAATCCCTTATATTAACAGTTTCACGCTCTTTAAAGCATTTCATACTCATAATCATACTTGAGCCTTAAAATAGTCCTGTGAAAGAGATAGGGGAGATATTATATCCATTTTATAGATTAGTTTATGCATGTGTTCATAAAAGTTTAGTGGCTTGCCCCAAGGTACACAGCTAGTGAATTCCAGATTTAAAATACAATACCATGTCTTCTAATTATAAATCTTTCTCTCCACTGCTCTATAACTTTTCCTTGTGAGTAAAACAATAAAGAAAAATTCCTGGATTCACCAGACATTTCACAGCAGAAGGAAACAAACAAAACGGCAATTTAGATGTTGATCCATCATTATCATCTTTCCTAAATACATTCATCATTTTGAATGACAGTGAAGAAGTTGAACACATTTCTACTCCTTTCAAATTTTGGATTTAAGACTGAAGCAAAAAGTGGTTTAGAGGCACAGGATGTAGAAACTGTACAGACTTAGTCCACTGCTTGTCTCTCTCTTCCAGGTCTAAGGACACACAGTAAAGGGTAGCACGCACAAATGCCCGTGGAGCCAAGCAGGACTTCTAAATATGACAAGCACATTGGGTACAGAAAGCGAGCTCAGTCATGAACAGTAACTATCACTCACCTCCCATGGCAGGGACAAAGGGGAGCAGTACGGCCCGAGGCAAACTGGGGTCAGCTTGAAGTCATTCATTATTTATTGGTCTGAATGGATGAACGTTACTGTGGGCATTAAGCTTCTCATAAAGGCATATGAGATCACGTTTTTTACACAAAATGCGTACAGGTTGCTTTTGTAGATATCAAAGGTGGTTATTAGAATTGGCAAAATTAGTCTGAACAGTGTACTTAGTGTAGATTTGTTACTTTTATTTGGAGTTGCACCAGTTTTTTGGTTCCTAAGACCAAAGGATTATTCCTATCCTTAAAAGTTTGAAAAAGCCACATTTTTGTATATGGAGGCAGGAATTAGCAGTTCTTACCTACTTTTTCAGTAAGGAAGAGGTTTTGTTGAGCTTCTATCATTAAATTCACAACTGAATGTTTTTATTAAACTGTATTTACAATATACAGGTCCCCAGTTTCCTCACTGGTGTAAAATAGGAATAATAATAATAATACCTAGTTCTCAGAAGGACTTTGAAATTTAAATGAGATAATATGCTCTAAGTGCTTAGTTTAGTACCTGGAAGGTAACTGCTCAATATATATTAGCTATGTAGAGAATTTTCATTATTATTGATCAATATATTAGAGCAGGGGTAATCAAAGTTGGGGTGGTTGACTTGTTTCAACTTTCAATCATTCTTATTGTTGAGGTTTAAGAGTACTTTGTATATCTTGCATACAAGTCTTTTATCAGATATGGGTTTGACAAATATTTTCTCCCAGTGTATGGCTTTGTCTTTTCATTCTCTTTACTGGGTCTTTCACAGAGCAGAGTTTTTAATTTTAATGAAGTCCAACATCAATTTTTCTCTTTCATGGATCAAGCTTGTTGTTTTTGACCTGCTGTTTCCACTTAACAATATGTTTTGAGCATATTCCTTGCTAATAAATATACCCTTATAGTTTCAAAAAGCAGACAACACTTTAGACAGAGAAGAGTGTGAAAGAAATGTTTTCTAAGTTCATTAAGTGGAAAATTAGCACAAAAATTGTTTTTGGTTTTATGAATAAATGAATTTGTTATCTGAAACACAACTCCTTTTATATTCTCTGTATTTTTCTGTTATTTCTTCTTAATTTAATTTCTGTTTTTCTGCTACCACTGTTGCACTGTCAAGGTGGATGCTTAAAGATACCAGAATGTCAACATGCCTTTGGTTGTGCTACTAAGAGTATAACCTAGTTTTTTGTGATATAAAATGTTTTAAAATCTAAGAATAGGACTTCAGAGAGAAAAAACTTGGAAGGGAATTTGAATCATAGAATCACTGAATCATTTTTATCTTTTCCTTTTTTTTTTTTTTTTTTTTTTTTTTTGGTACGCGGGCCTCTCACTGTTGTGGCCTCTCGCATTGCGGAGCACAGGCTCTGGACGCGCAGGCTCAGCGGCCTTGGCTCACGGGCCCAGCCGCTCCGCGGCATGCGGGATCCTCCCAGATCGGGGCATGAACCCATGTCCCCTGCATCGGCAGGCGGACTCTCAACCACTGCGCCACCAGGGAAGCCCTCATTTTTATCTTTAAAAGATAAAATTTACAAGCAAGATCAAGGTTAGGGGTCTTTTGAGTCCCTTGAATCACACTTGATTGATAATAATCAGGACAAAAATAAACTATGAATTAAAGCCTTGCATTTATTATTCCATTATAGATTGGGTACACAAACTCCCTTCCAATTGTCATAATGTTAATCAAGTAAATTAGTACTTAATCTGTACCTAGGAGAAAAGACACCTTATCTTTTGCCACTGTATCCTTTAATCTTCCCAATTTCCCTACAAAGTAGCTATTATTATTCCTATTTTATAATGAGAAAACTGGTTCTCTGGGAAGTGCAGTAACCCAATAGCACACAGCTAATTTGTGGTGGAGCTGGATTCTGAACCCAGGATTGACTGATTCAAAAGCCTAAGCTTTCTCAACTACCAATACAGAAATAAGAACCAAGTGTCTGTCTTATGTTTGTATATATACTTCTCATTTGGATGGAGATGAGGAAGGATTGACCTAAATATAGCTCCTGGTGAAAAATAATTTCCTATGGTGTCACAGTTAGTATAAGGAAAGATCAGTAAGAACTGAAGTAAATAGGTGAGGAACTAGTAAGCTGTTCAACAAACCCATCTCCCTTTCCTTCTGGACAGACTACGTTTCTCAGCCTACTTTACAGTTAGTCTGGCCATGACTGTATATATCACTTCCAGGCCTCGCCCATAAACATCACCTGTGTAATCTTCCTCTCTTTCTTTCCCTGGGCTTCCCTCAGCCTGAATTCTTGAATGGATTCAGTACTACCCACCCCTAGCTGGACTTTATGTGAGCAAGAAATGAACATCCACTAATTTAAGCCAATAATATTTCTAGATTTATCTGTCATAGCAACTAATGCTACATCTACTAACACATAAATTGGTATTAGAAGGGGAATGCTACAAAACTAAAACTTAAAATATGTGGCACTGGCTTAGTAGTTGGGCAGTAGGCTACAAGAAAATTAATATTATGAGTTTGAAGATGTAGAACGATGCCACGTGCAAGCAAAATGTTTGGAAAAATTGTTGTTTGGAAAAATTGTTGTCGGCAATAAAGTGAATAATACCAAGTATCCACTGAGCCTTTCTTTAGAACTAGGAGAAGTTGGAAAATGCAATTGTAACAGTGTGTATCATTTGCTAATAGCTAAACTTAGCAAAGTACTAAAAATAAAGACACATGAGGTAAATCAAGAATTGATTGTTGGGGCTTCCCTGGTGACGCAGTGGTTGAGAGTCCGCCTGCCGATGCAGGGGACACGGGTTCGTGCCCCGGTCTGGGAGGATCCCACATACCGCAGAGTGGCTGGGCCCGTGAGCTATGGCCGCTGAGCCTGCGTGTCCGGAGCCTGTGCTCCGCAACGGGAGAGACCACAACAGTGAGAGGCCCGCGTACCACACACACAAAAAAAAAATTAAAAAAAAAAATTAATTAAAAAAAAAAAAAAAAGAATTGATTGTTTTACAAGTAGAAATGAAAAGGAATAGTGAAAGACCCAAAAGTTGGTGACTTAAAGTTTTGACAAATTTGATTCTGGTCCTCGCATATTAGGAAAGACAATTTAGAAATAGATTGAGCAACTTGATCCATTAAGTTGGTTTAAGAGTGTATCCACCCCACCCATTTCTGTTGATTGATCTCAAAGAAGCTTTCACTGAGTTGAAGGGCAAGAGACAGAAGAGCAAGGATAAAAACAAATAAATTAGGCTTGAGAATTATGTCTAAGAAGGAACTTGTGAATATGTGAATACTAGCATACATTACTATCTGGAAACAAGTAGGATGGGAGCCTATTAAGTTTTTGATGTATTATCAAAGACATCGGAAGTCCAGGCTTTAAAAACAACAACAAAACTTGGATTCTTCAGGGTATAAAAAAACCACTGAGTTTCCAAGCTTGAACCAGCAAGAAGCAGGCTGCAAAAAGAGCATATGCCCATCACCACTTCAAATGTGATCATGAAGAATAATGTACTAGAGAAAATCCTTCCTGCAGGTAAAAGCGGGGCCAGAGAGGAACATGCACAAGAGTCTTCCTCCTGGAAATTAGAATCAGGGCCTCACTAAGGAACTTTCCCTCACCCAGACTGCGGGCTTTGACAAAGCCCACAGTAAAGTTTTCTTAATTGTTATGGACCAGTGTCTCCTTGACATGTCCCACTACTCTCATTCCTAAGAAGATGGTTTTTAATTGCTACTCTATTCTCTATTTACCGTTGTTCACTGGGGCAGTGGCGGGCTGGGGTAAGATAACTAGTCTTTTAGTTTATAGTTTATGAGGAAGCATGCCAGATGGAGAAGAAGGTACAGCACACAAATATCTTAGTATTGAGCCAGATGCAGCAACTAGTTGGGAATTGGTTTATCTTTCTAACCATAGTGGAGGTCAAGAGAAAATTTAAAAGGGTAGCCTGTGGTAGAAGCAGGTGAACTGTTCATTAAAAGCATTTCTCTTTCCTCCTGGTGAACAGTTAGACTGGCATTCCCAGACCCCTTGCAGCTGATGTGGCCATGTCATTAAGTTTTGACCAATAACATGTCAGCAGAAATGACATGTCGCACCTGAACAATGCTTCTTGTCTCATTTGCCATCTTCATCTGGATGTTGATTCCCAGAATCATTTTGAAAGCTATATGTTGACGATGAAGGAGCCTGAATGACCCTGTGGAGCAAATCCCTTTGCTTCTCCTCTTCACTATACCAATAGAACAAGAATGAGGAAGAAAGAAATGTCTATCGTGTTAAGCCATTGATACATTGGGGTTTATCTGTTGCAGGGTAGCTATCCCAACAACTACTTTAGGGAAGATTTCCCAGAAAAAAAAGCAAAAGTGAAATAGCTCCTGAAATTTACTTGTAATGAAGAAACATATCTCTTTAGTGGGAAAAGCATGAGCAAAAACTATAGGACTAGATGGATCTTTAAAAGAATGATTGAAAGTTGAAACACGTCAACCACCCCAACTTTGATTACTCCTGCTCTAATATATTGATCAATAATAATGAAAATTCTCTACATAGCTAATATATATTAAGCAGTTACCTTCCAGGTACTAAACTAAGCACATAGAGCATATTATCTCATTTAAATTTCAAAGTCCTTCTGAGAACTAGGTATTATTATTATTATTCCTATTTTACACCAGTGAGGAAACTGAGGCACTGAGTTATAAACTCAGTGGGCCTGGTCACACATCTCATAAAAGGTAGACCTAGAATTTTAGCTCAGATTGGTCTGTCCCCACACTCCCCATTCTTAATCACTTCATTCTATTCCTTAGAAAGCAAAGCACTTTAAAATGTCCCTGCTTTACCCGTTCAATGTAAATGAAAATGTGCCTGGGATGATTGAGGTTTTGTGGTGGGGTTTTCCAAAATGAATCGAACCACGCTTCTCTTAAACACATTTTTCAGTTGATCATCTAAACCAGCGCTCATCTTATTGTACCACTGTCGCTCAGTAAATGTCCAGAAAATCCCATAAAATATATACCTTACTTGTGTTTATGTCACTGAATACTAGCCACTCCATTCCAATGAAAATAGACATTACACATTAATGACTTAGTGGTTAATTTTCATTACTTTCTCATTAAAAGTCAAGCAAAAAAGAATACTTGTACATTTTGGGGTCTTTCATTTATTTGCTTCTTGTGGCTGATTTGCTATTGTGCTTCATGCAATTATCTTATTACTCTTCGGAAAACAATGATGTTCTTGCCCCCAGAGGCGAAAGCCCCACAAAGAGGATCTATGTTCTAGTGCCAATACCAGCTGTTGGAAATTATCTTCCCGCTCAGATTCGATCTATTGCTTTTAGATTCTAGGGTCTCCTGTTCAATCCCCAGAAACAACAAGTTTTTCAAAGACTAAAAAGACGCTAATTAGTTACATTAAAGTAACTGATTTAAATATTCTGTTAAGGGATTTCCAAGTTGCTACAACAGCTTGAGACTTTATATAATGTCTAATGGGTTGTACTGTTAGAACATTTTTGGTATACTGGACTAGGGGATGTAACCCTGGGGTGCGGTTAGAAGAGCTTGAGATGGCATGTGGCTGAGGACTGGATTAATTCAGGAAGATTTACACCAAAGACTTAAAATCCACAGGGCAGTGGCTTTATGAGAGCTGACCATCCAAGAGGCCATAGGGGAGATAAACACCAGCAAGGTAAAATACCTTGTCATCTATCTTTCTTATACATATTAACATTAATTCTAATATAACATATTTATAGAGTACCTAAAACCTGGTAGAGATGTTACAAGTGTATCATGTTGGGAATCTGACTTATTTTATCCTGTGCAGCTATGTTTTGCAATGTCCTTGTTAAAAATATTTATAATTAATGTCTCAATTGAAAAGTGCTTGATAATAATCAGAATTGTTTCTCTAAGAATGAACTACTCAGTCAAGTACTGTATAGGTCTAACCAGTGAGTATAATTAAGGAAAAAAAAAACCTGAATGCAGTATATACACATAAAATCTCAATTAAAACACTGAAGGATATAAAAAATGGAAGCCATTATTACTGCAAGTTTTTAAAATTCAAATAATGAGGTTTTTTCTTTCAGAGACATTCACATAAACTGTCAGGAATTCACATCTTTTGGGAGAGAAAACTCATCAGTACAGGAATAGTTATAAGATTTTAGAAAAGATTGTAAGCCAGGGACGTAAAGATGTAGACTATAAGATTTCTAATATTCTAGTTTACATAAGCTGCATTTTAAGAAAATTCTGAAATGTGAAACCAGATTTTCACTTTGTGATTAAAATAATGCTAATAAGAAAGGTAGGTCTTTCTACCTCTTTAAAAACATTTACTTCCACTTTCTCTCTCTAACCACATCTAAAAGTCCTGTCCACTAGCAGCTAAACGCAAGTGGGCATGACTGAGTCTACGTGCAAGGTAACTCACATTCTATGGTATTAAGGCCATAAACAACTCTCAGGTCCCTGGTTTATGTTAAAGCTTTAAAAATTCTTGACATTGCAAGGGCATAAAATATTTTGTTGGCTATTTCTGTTTAAGGCCTTCAACACTGAGATGTGCAAGTCTATTATATTTTTCCCTGTGAATGTAAAAGCATTTCATGGTGCTCACTGGGTCTCTGTGCAGTCAATATGCAATAAAACAGAAGCAGCAACGGCTTGCACACTTCACTTACCAACTAAACAACATAACCCACCTACCCCTAACATTGCCAGGTCAACAGCCAGAACACTAGCCGATTACAAACCAAGGACTGAATATGTTTGTGACTTGGTGTTGTAGACATTAGGAGAAGTGGATTTTTTAAAATCAATCCTGCTCTGAAATATCAGGCCACTGTTAAATAGACACCAAAGGTTACTGAATATAAAGGAAGCATCCAGCCAACGTCCAAAGTAATGCAACATCAAAGAAGAATTTTTTTAAAAGGTTGCTAAAGGAAAATACTACAGGTTTATCTATAGGTACAGAAACTAAGGCAGGATCTCAGAACAGAAAACAACTTTTTTTTTAAGGAAGAAAAAAGCTTTACAAACTTAATTTCTAGAAAGTAATTATCAAGCTGCATGGTACCATAAAGCCTTATTGATCCAAATTTCTCTTTCTGTGTGAACTCCACAGACTTGCAAGACTTGGCATCAGTAAAAGCTAATGATGATTCATGCTATTAGATTCAGCAGCCCCAGTCCCTAGGAACTCAACTTTGACCTTTTATTAGCACTTTTCTCCCAAGTAAGTAGGATCATTCTCCAGGCATACTTCCTAATCACCTAAAAACACCAGGAGAATGAGTTAAAAGCCTGACTGGGAGAGGGGCTGGGGAGCTAAGGGAAAAGATTTAGTCTGAGGAGAGAATGCATCCCATGGCATGTGTGATCTGCCCAGCAATCTGGGGAAAACCTGGGAAGTAAAATTACATGTTAAGATTTCGTTTACGTAAATTTAAAATAATCCTAATTGCAGGACATATGTTAAATATTATCAGTTGATTTCAACTTTCAGCAGCAGCCCTCTCCTTCCCCCCCAAAAAACTTCATGCAATATTTGTAAATTCATTTTTTCTTGATCAAACATTTATTGAACTCCTAGCACTCTGCGAGGCACTTAACATTCTGTTGTGGTAATATAGAAGTCATTAATTTTTTTAAATTAATTTTTCAGTGTCCTCTGCTTTACGTGGCTTCTGAAAGAAGTATTGATTAATGAAGCCATGGAAAACTGCTTTGCAAATTACTAAAAAAGCTCTATTCCTCTCCTTCCTACCCTTCCCATCCCTCCCTGCTTCTCCTTCACCTGCCTAGCCTCCCCCCAATGCCCCAACCCCACAAGTACACACACACACACACACACACACACATTTCCTTTCCATTTTCCTACTTCATGCTGGACCAATGCAATATGCAGCTCTCTTTAGTGATTAAAGCTACAGGAAAAAAAAAAAAGAAACATTATTAAAACCGATTGGATTTTCTTATTCAAGCAAATAACCTAATTCTAGATTATAAAAATTGAAGATAATCTATAGGATAGTTCAAGAAAGATTTTTTCTTCAATGTTGATAATAGTTTGATTTCTATAACATACACACTCATTGAAGGACTGCATATCTTTGCAAATGATTTTGCTTCGATAATAACAATAAATATTCTCAATACTTTAAGAATTTGTGAGACCTTGTCTCAATTAAAGTTCTTTATACAGCCTTCTGCATAAATCATAATTCCACCTTTATTTCAAAATACTGAACCCAGAATAACATAACTCTTTTCTAATATAATAGAAACATACCCACTTGAACTATCTTCTTCCCATTCTGTGTGGATCAAATGATTTTCACTCTAATCAGCCTACCATAACTGTCCTTTCAAGAGAAACCAAAGATCTCTCTTAATCCACAATCTCTCATCAACACTTAGAGTCAAGAGTTGGTATATTTCACCTTCCAGTCCTTTAACTACCTTATCCTTCCTTGGATTCCACGGTACCCAATTACTTTTCTCTTCCCAGGTTTCAGATTAAATCCCCTCCCCTGCAAAATGACCCCACCATCCTTATTTTCTCTTAACTGCAGGTGATCTCCTAGGCTTGCTGCTGTGTCTACATTTTGTCCTTGGATATCTTTTACATTCTCTTAGTTTCAGTGATTCCCTCTCTACTGACAACTCCCAAATCTCAGGAGAAAAGTATGATGAGGGGGGAATAGTATAAGGCTAGGAGTTGGAACATTTGCTTAGTTTGGAGTCCTGTCCCCTTATAAAATTTTGATGAGTGACTTTATTGTGTTCCTGTGTATGCTGGGGTGGGGGAAGATCATTGGTCCTGGTATAAAGTGTATTTAAAAAAAATACTAGTTATGATGACCTGAATAGAATACAATTCCATTCTGGTGGTTTTGTTTTCTCGTCGATTTTTCTTTAATCTTTTAACACAAGAAACTTACATAGTAATCTTTTAACATGAGCATGACATCATCGTTACAGATGTCTCAGAGTTTTAAATATGAAAATAGAAGCTTTATGTATTTGAAGTTATCTAATTAATTACATTATTGGGGGGGGGGCAATAGCTTTATTCCAGGTGCAACTTACATCCAATATTAAACAAAATGGGTTGAGCTTCATTTAAATTAAGGAGCCAGCCTTTAAACTTGCATATTTGAACCATACTGGAAATGGCAGAGTGCAGGAACCATGGGGAAAACACTCTCTCTGGATTACATCCACAAATAAAATGCACCTGATAGTCAATTTAACAAAAAATTGGTAAAAGAGCCTCTTTGGAACTTAATATATTCATTTGTAGAAATAGGTATGACATATCCACAATGAACAGGGCTGTTGTGAGAATTAACCTAACTCACACTCAAAAGAGGGTAATATTATCATTAAATTCCAGTGCTGTACCTTTCTGGAAAGTCTTCTCTGCAAAAAGACCGTTGTAGCTTGCAGTTCCAATTATAAGTTAATCCTCACACCTGAGAAAGGCAGCTACAGGTTTACTTCGGTTTTAATCTCTATGTTACAGACAAGGAATGCTGGGCAAGTTTAAGTGACTCACCTGCAATTACTCACCCAGTCATAAACAGAGCTGGAACTAGACCGATTTCTTTCCTTTTTACTCAGTTTTCTGTCTGATAGATGTAGCTTTTCTCAGAACTGACTCTAGTGAAGTATTCAGTTTCTATTCTTGATAAACACAGATTTTTTGTATCAATTAATATACAATGAGTTTATATGTTTTCAAGGTTAGACAAGTGGCTATTGATTTAAGTAGTGCCTAAGCAAACTTCTTCCTCCACTAACAAGTTGAGTGACTTCTCTCATTGCATGGGGAGAAAAACAGACATACTCAAGAAGGCAGGAACAATTAAAAAAAAGGAAACATCAAACAGTTATTTACTTAAATATAATTAGCTCATTAAATAGTCATATATTTAAATAACACTGGGCTTTCTGCCCAATACATCCCATGAAATTCACAGCAATGCATAAAACTTAGCATCAGCATGCAATCTTTTCAGCTACTTAAAATTTTTTTCTTACTTTTCCATCTTTGTTGATGTTAAATATTTCATGGTTTTCATTCTTAGTAGGTTGTTAATTGTGCAGGTTTGTTTTGCTCAAAGCTGTTTATGCATAGCACTAGTGATGGGAGATATTACTTTATAGCTGTATGTGTGCTGTTAATTTTAACTTTTTTGCTTGTCAGACAGTCATTTGATTATCTTAATCACTAACAACCCATGGAATATAGGACCCATATATTTTCAGGATTAACTGTTGCAAAATACCAGATATCATGAAAAAATATTACATGATACTGGAAAAGAATATGTTTGGCAGGGCATGGAGGGGTGGTTAGAAAAATTATGTAGATATTTGTGTACACATCTCTGAAAGTTTTTAGTATGCTGAAGTTTTGTAACATTTTCATATTTTATACGCTTTCTTTAGTCAGGATTACTCTTGATTGAAGGTCATTCAAAACATCTTTTATCAGAGATATTTCTAAATTGTCATTGCACTTAAATTTTCCAATTTTAAGATATACTTTTTAATATTTCTACTTATTGCAAATAACAGCTACCCTTTCCCCCCATGAAGTTTCAATAAAACACCTATTTTTTTCTCTCTCAGACTGAAACTCCATTCCTCTACTGATCACCTGAGGGTGTTGATTTTCAGCTACACAATAACCACAAAAAATAATGAACAATAAATAATTTTAAAAACTAAACAAACAATAGCAACAGAAACCTCTAGATTAAAAATTCAAAGTGATGTGGTACATGTCTGTTTTTAGACTTAAAAGTAAATAACATCTGTTTCATTTGCATAGTTGTCTCTTTAATCAGAGATGGTCTACCTCCCAAACTAGATTGGTCAAATGACTGATGAGGGGGGAAAGGAGTACAAGAAAATTGGGAAGAATGGTACTGATATGCATACATTTCCTATAGTACTAGAAGATGGCAACAACACAAGTGCACTTAAATTTTCCTTAGAATGCTCATAAAATTTCGGCAGGGTTTATTTTGATTATCACAGGTCACATGGAATTATCTTGGAAGGAAGGTAAATGAAGGAAGGGGTGATTACTGCAAAAATAAAGATTACTTAAATATAATTAGAAATAGCAGCAGCAGCATAGCTAACACATACCGAATTCCAACTATTTGTCAGACAACTATGTAGCTAATTTATACCCTTGATTTTTGACCTTCACAACAAAGTTGTAAGATAGAGAAGGTTGCTTGAAGAATGACCCACAAATTAAGTTCTTCACGTAGAACTTCGTTTACTTTTTTTTTTTTTTACTGCAACATGGATTACAGCCTTATTAGAATTCTAGACCTTTCAAACGTATTTGCACTGAAGGGACTTAAAATGCTGCACAAGGAAAGATCATCACAAGTTTCTGGGAGAGAATGATGAGGGGAAAGAGTTTGCCATTTTCGCTTTTTCTTGTTAAATAACATAACTTCTCTGGTGTTTGTGTCAAGCACACACACACACACACACACACACACACACGAAAAACAAACAAAAACCTATTTTATCATTCAGAAGTGACTCTCCAAAGGGAAAAAAAAGGCAAACCAGCTAGGTTGCCTGTTTAAACTATCTTTCTTATTGCTACTTGAGGTGTTTTGTTGTGTTTTGTTTTGTTTTATTGAGACGGGGTGAAGGTGGGGAAGTTTATTTGGAAGGAAGGTCTGGAAGGTCCCTCCACCTACAACTCTGAGAACATTTCTCCAGGTGCCTCTTTCATAGCTCGGGCACACTTCTGGGCTGATTGCTAGGAGATGGAGTGGTTCAGAGGCTCAGAAGTACCACTCTTCTAAAATGCCAAAGCTGCCAAAGGGAGAAGGACGGGGGCGCTGTCTAGTGGCTGTTCGCGTGATTCCTTCCAGGCCGCCACCACCTCCAGGGATAACGCTCTCCTGCAATGCCGTTCGTACTAGGGTCCCACGACCGCTACACAGGGATGCCAAGACGCTGAACCTCCGGGCCGAGGCTCTGGGGACAGAGTCACCCCGGGGGGCCCTTTTCTGCCAAGCCACGGGCTCCGAGCCATCACAAAACGCCCCAGGCCCACCTCGGTGGGCCCGGCCGTCCGGCCACACCTAAGGCTCGGGAGCCAGGAGTCCCCCACCGCGAAGCCCTCCCGCACCTCCCCCCATCCCAAACGCCTCGAGCCTCGCCGCTTCTCCCGGAAACGAGCTTGCTGAGCAAAGGCGGAGGAAAACCTTGGGCCTTCCGCTCTGATTGGTCTCCCCCCGCCTCGCAGGGCGAGGCAGCGATTGGCTGCCGGGCGTTGTCAGTCGCCGAGGCCAGAGCCTTCGCCGGGGAAGCGCAGCCGGGCTCGGGTGCTTCGGCTGCCGCCGCGGCCGCTCAAGCCGGTGCAGCTGGGCGAGCTCGAGCGGGCGCCGCCGCCTCCGCGGCTGCCCACCCTGCCGCGCCGCCGGCGCTGCCGGTCTTGCAGGCGGACGCCGGGGAGGGGCGGCCGAGAGAACGGAGCACGAGGAGGTGGAGGCGGCGGAGAAGTGATGCTGGCGCCGGGGATGGGGCAGCGGCAGCGGAGCAGCAGCATCTGCGGGACCCAGGCTGCAGCGTCCCTGTGGCCCGAGGGCCAGCCGAGCGGCGGGAGACCACGCGCCCCACGGGTAAGGTCCGGCCCGGCGGTACGCGCGCCGGCTCGGGGACCACCGGGGTTATCTTTAGTGGTTACGAGGCTCATTGTGCCCGGGCATTCAGACAAGGGTGTTTGGGACCCGGACAGAGAGTCCGGACGCACGGCTAGGCTGATACTCGCTCCGGCGCCACTCCTGCTCGTGCGTTCTCCCCTCCGCGCTGACAGACTTTGATAGCGCGGGGATGGCATTGTGTGTGCCTCTGCGTGTGTGGGTGCGCGGTTTGGGGCACTTTGCGGGGAGCGCGGTGGGTCCCCTCTTGCGTGAACCGACGTCCTTCAGGGATCCAGGCTGGGATGGAGTGAATAGGTTGCACCTGGCTCAGCGGGAGGGAGAGCGCACGCAACGCACGGGAAAGTCCTCCGTGGCTCGTTAAGAGCCGGGAAAATTGAACTTTATTGCCTTAATGAAAAGAGGGAGCTGTGGATACAGCACGCCAGGGGACAGGCGCATTCACCGAGGCTCCCCAAAGTCCCACTGCGCCGGGGACTTTGGAGGGGAGGAGATGGGAGAGGAAAGTAACGGTTGGTCCGCCTCGCTGGAGAAAAGGAGGACAGAGGGCGGGGAGTGGAACTAGGCTTGGAGAGTGGCGGCATTTTTGTGTGTCTGACGCCCCACGTAGGAAGCTCGCTACACTTTTCGGGAACGCAGATTTGGGGATGGAGAGAGTCCCGCTCTGAGGGCCTGATGGAGGTTGTTCCTGGCCCGCGCCACCGTGGGGCACGGGTATCAGAGACTTGGCGGCTGAAACGGGGCGGGGCTCGAGTGCACGTTCAGATGCAGCCCCTGCCTCATCAGGCTACCTTGGCCCGGTACCTTCGGGGTCGGAACTCGGCCGGGCGCGCCAGCGGCAGCTGCGTTCTGCCGGGTGGCCCCGCCCTCCGAGAAAGTTCCGGCCCACTGGGGTCTGGGCAGCCAGACCTAGAGCACGTTAACCGCCAAGGTTTAGAACCCAGCTTCTTCCAGTACTTACACTGTTTTTACTTTATATTAAAGTAGTTTATTTTGTAAAGCCACTGGGAGTCCCACCCGCGCTGCAAACCTTTCCGCAGAAGGCGGATTTTTGCGCTGCTGCAAATGGATGGTGCTGCCGGGCTAAGTCCGAGTCTCCGTAGCTCAGTGCAGTGGTTTCTCCACCCCTCTTCAGGACGCACAAACTTATTCTTGGCGATTGTTTTGTATGTGGCTCTTTATCTCCTAGGAGTCTTTGCTTGGAAAGTTCTTGAAATAACTCGGCAGTAACAAAATGCCCCTGCCCTGGCACAGATGGAGAGGCTGTGGTCCTTTACAGAGGCGCTGGAATTGCAGCGGGGAATGGGACTGGAGAGGGCAGCTCCGTTCTTACCAGCTAGAATCTTTGGAAAAATGTTAAAAATTGGCTCAGTACAGGGAGCCGGTTCTTGAGCTGAGAACAGCACTTTCCCAGTTATGTAGATCTTTAATCCCTTTCACTGGAGGAATCTTTGGCCCCCAAACACAACGCAACACAGCAAACAAAACCCAAACCCAAGCGGCGGAAACGACTTTGGTTGGACTCATTTCTGATTTGGCAAAGCTGAAAAAAATGAAAGTAAGACACCTAATAGAAATACTGTAGATAAACCAGGAGGGAGCTGTCCAAAATGTCAGCATTTTTTGTAAGTTTTTTTTTTTTAATCGTAGAAGTAGTATTTACCCCCAATTTAGTAGTATAAAATAATTCTGAAGCAGATGAGTAACTTACTGGTGAACTAGGAGTGATGTTAGTTTTATGTCCGAGAATGGTTGCACATTTTTTCATCATTTAATTCATGAACTGTAAATGGAATTTTTCGTACTATTTTAGTTGAACACACACATTGCGTTTGGGGTAGTACGAAATTGGTAGCAAATATTTTCCCTGTAGTAGTCATCGCATCTGGTTTAAAAGGATAGTTTTCTGATATCATTAAAGAGAGTATGGCTTGTGGTTGTTACATTTCAATACACAATTGACCTGTTGCCAGGTGATTATTCTAATGTTGCAATATTTAGTTGTAACTTTTAGGACTTTATTAAGATGAGTAAACACATTAGGCAGTTGATTTTTGTTTTGTGTTTCATTTATGCAGTGCTATGAGCTGATAAAATTGTTTTCCCCTATTAGCGGATATGGGAGAAATAGGCTTACATTATATTATGCATTACTAATCAATACTTTAAAAGTAAGCTTAAATTAAAACCAAGTTACCAATAACATCCAGTAATCAAAGTGGAACTTTTAAGGAAATTTTCAACTACTTGGCTAAGAATGTGGTTTTCATGTTGCTAACAAGTAATATCTTGTAAATCCACTGCATTATATATTGGGGTAAGTCACAAGTTTTTAAACAGAACTTTTGTATTCATTTTCAGGTGTTTTGAGGTTTTTTTTGGAGGGGGACTTTTACTTTGGGATTATTTTTCAGATAATTAAATACATTTTCAAAGCCACCAGACCCAAATGTAGTAAAGTGCGGAGAAATGTGTCAATGAGCAGAAATGTTAGGATAAAGCAGCAGTGTCTGTGTGTGACAGAGAGCAGAAACGTGGCAGGGTTGGGTGGGAGGGGGAGTGCTCAGGCATAGGGGCTGTAATAGTGCTAGCCACGTAGCTTATACAAGCAATTCAAGTTCTGCCCGTTCTGCAGATCCACTTCAGTTTTGGCTTGCTTTGCTGCAGGGCAATCCATGAGCTCAGACTGCCATATTTTCTGGATGGATTTTAGTAACTCAAGTAAATGTCAACTTGTCAAGACTCTAGGCCACTAAGTTCACTTTTTGACCTATACCGGATTTTAATTTTAATACTGCATAACTTTTCTAAAAAGATCACATTTACTGTGAATAGCAATGCAATAAATACCATGATCTTATTAAATAAAACATATTTGTTTTGTCAAAGTCATGACTAGAGTTTCTACATTAAGACAGTGAAGTTTATTTTATTTTATTTAATAATAATTTGTATTCATTTAATTAATGATGAGATCATTTTGGTTTTTGAAAACTAACATGTTTCAGGGAATTAAAATCCTCAACCAGTTCAGTAAATCAGAAATTCATTTGCATTTTCTCGAAGTCTCTGTCCCTGTCTCTCTTTCTCTCTGTCTCTCTCTCAGACACACACGCGCGCGCGCGCGTGCACACACACACACACACACATGCACACGTACTGGAAAGCTTCTCAGGAAGAATATAACCACCCCTGCATTTGAAACAAGTTCACCAACCCATCCTAAATGATCAGTATACTTCATAAGGCAAAATTCTCATCCTCTTAGGTAATCTTTTACTAATTAATTATGGTACTGGTTTATGCAAGTAAAATTTAACAAGTTGAACTGTGTTCCAACTGTGTGCAAAACACTGTTCTAGTTGCTTTGACCATATCAGAGAATAAATCAAAGAACCTTGCCCTCATAAGGCTTATATTTTCTTGAGGTAAAATAGATCATAAACAAAAAATGTAAGTAGGTAACATATAGAAGATTTATCTCCTACCAACCTACCCTGTATCCCATGGCTCAGTCTCTTTCCATCTCATTTTCTCTCCAGTTAATACACATCTACCCGCTCACCCACACAAATATACTCAAATTAATCTAAGAACTGGAAAGTAATCATGATAAATATCTGATACATGTTACTTCTGAAGCTATGTATCCAAAAACAGCAGTGCATATGATGAAGGTTAAAGGTAAGAGAGGGATTCAAAGATGATTAAGCAATAAAATGACAGGATATCTGCCCTTTAAAAATTATTTAAAATCAAATAATAATATTTTACAGAGAAACTAGAGTGGGAAACATTATCCTTTAACATATTGCATTCAAACTAGCAACATTTTAGGGCTTCCCTGGTGGCGCAGTGGTTGGGAGTCCGCCTGTTGACGCTGGGGGACGCGGGTTCGTGCCCCGGTCCGGGAGGGTCCCACGTGCCGCGGAGCGGCTGGGCCCGTGAGCCATGGCCGCTGAGCCTGCGTGTCCGGAGCCTGTGCTCCGCAAAGGGAGAGGCCACAACAGTGAGAGGCCTGTGTACCGCAAAAAAAACCCCAAAAAACTAGCAACATTTTAAAAGGCATTTATGACTATCCAAGGTCAAATCTACATAACCTCATTTAAAGGGGATGAGTGAATTGAAGTGGTAATAAAGGACCCAAAAGCGTAATTCTAATGCAAAACATTCTACTTCTTCCATATTGAGAGTGACTATTCATTAACTCTGTGAAAGTCGATCAAAAATCCTGGAGTTAGAGGTTAAGGTGTTCCTAAATTTTATTCATCAAAAAAAAAAAAAAGACTCACCATCTGATCGTCTAATAAGAAATGCCAAAACACTTCAAAAATTTCAAAATAAGTTTGTCTTTAATTCAGAATTGATTTGGTTATCCTGTCCAATTACAGATAAAACCTTGTTGTATTTTCCCAGATTCTGTTCTCTTGGGCGTAAAACAGTGTGCAATTATGATTGCAGTTTCACTTTCTGTGCTTTCCATTTCATTATTTTCTTTAGGGTCTTTAGCTTAAGTCTCAAAATAGTTGTGTGTGTGTGTGTGTGTGTTTACCTTTGTGTAAAGAATGGAACCTAGCTTGGCTTTCAAAAGTTGGTTTGTGAACAGTATTTTCATATTAGAGGAAAACTGAAGTTGTACTCCCAAGAAGCCAGATCATATAATGAATTAATGCCAACTTACTAGTTCTATTATGACAAGGTATTAGTGCAGGGCACACGATGCTAATAGTCATTTCTGAATGTATTTCCATCATTCAAGAAAAATCTTCAAGATTGCTGCTCTACAATCCAGTTTTAGGAGATGAGGAAAAGTCTTCTGATAATGCTGTTTCAATATTTATCTAGATTCAGAGATGCATATACCACCCACTTAAGCCTTTACCTTTTTTTGCCCTGGCTTTTCTCCTTTCTGCCCCAAATACAAAACTTTAGGAAAACAGTGTTTTTTAAAAAGCAAGTAAACCAATCAACAGTTACCATACCTAGCACACAAAGTCAGCTTTGGCTGATTATTAAATAGTTAGATGAAAGCTAAGCAGAAATCAGATATTTGGACCTGGGAGAAACCCAGGTCATTAGTCTAACCTCTCCTGTGTATAAGGAAGAATTTCACTCCAGGAAGTTAATAATACCCAAAGTCAATTGAAAGTAGAACCAGGTCTAGAAACATTGTTTGCCAACTACTATTTGTATAAGTTAACTCCATACCAATTGCCCATTATACAGCCCTACATTTTTTAAAATGGAGGTATAAGAAGAAATGACAACATCCACCAATTTGTGCATCTAAATATTTTAATATCTGAAATAATAATACATCACATTAATATTATGTTGGGATCAAGAAAATGATAAATTGAGAGGCATTCAGAGATGTCATCTAAGGTTTATAGGGCTAGAGGTGTGTTTGCATGTAAAATATTTGTATTTAATTCAGTCATTTTGTCTATAATATTCCTTTAAAATATTTACTAGTATCTCTAAAAAAGAGATTTCTTACTTCCAGAGGTCTACGGGCTTCAAAGTGATCAATAGGTGAATTCAGGGACTTCAGGAAATACCAACTGTTTCCAAATTTTTTCGTTCTTGAACGTTCCATAGCAAGGGAAAATGGTTAAGAAAACCTTAAAAGCTACTGCTTTAAGTTATCATAAAACAAAAAACAAAACAAAATACAGCAGAGTGAGGGGACATGTGGGGATAAGGAGAGGATTGTAAAGAACTAGGAGCTCTCTTATGACTCAAGGAAAGGAAAAAGAAAAAGAAAACAAACAAACCTATTGCTAGATTCTGTCAGACAGTGGTTTGAAGAGACACTTCATTGTCCTAAGATGCAAATTTGCAACTGAAGAGATGGTTTATAGCTGATATACTGCACTTCGTTCTGAGTTTCTGCAGTTAGCATTTTGTTTGGTCTTTGACTATGAAATGTTTTCATGAGATATATAGGTGACATCAGGGCTGAATCAATTCCTCACTGAACAACAAAATTTATCGGTGACTTCCCCAGGGCCCTAGCACTCAATCAAAGACAATTGCCAGAGGTATACTTTGGTTGTATACAATTGGTTATAAATTTAAATGCTACTAGACAATAAAAACTGCACTCAATGTGCACACACACACTGTGGCTGCATGAATAGGGCACATGAACTAATAGTTAGACTCCTTCCGTTGCTGGTGAGTTCCCACCACAGTCCATCGCTACTTTAGTTTCTATGTCTGTTAAATGACAGCAGCATTACTGATTACTTGAATTCCAATTTTTAAGGGGTTAGATGAATTGAATGTGAGTAATACATACTGATTTCTCTGAGTGAACACATCCATCCAGTTAGAGACAGGAGAGTGGCTATATATATATATATATATATATATATATTTTTTTTTTTTTTTTCTTTTTGCGGTATGCGGGCCTCTCACTGTTGTGGCCTCTCCCGTTGCGGAGCACAGGCTCCGGATGCGCAGGCCCAGCGGCCATGGCTCACGGGCCCAGCCGCTCCGCGGCATGTGGGATCCTCCCAGACCGGGGCACGAACCCGTATCCCCTGCATCGGCAGGCGGACTCTTAACCACTGCGCCACCAGGGAGGCCCCGAGTGGCTATATTTGATAGGCAAAAACTAAAAAATAATGAAGTATACTGATAAAGTTATTTTAGTGATTATATTGGCCTAATTCCCTTTATTCAAATAAATAAAAGATAATCTTTAGTTTCTAACCATGCTGACTAAAATAAAAAGTAGGCCAAATCCTGCAATTTCTTGAAGGCAGCTAAAATAGTCATTTTTTTCTCCATCTTTATTGGTTCCTTCTCTCTCTCTTTCTGTCTCTCTGTCCCTTTGTCTGTCTGTCTCTTGATAGATAGGCAGATAGATAAATAGATAGATAGATATTTTATACTTTAAGTGTTATAAGGAGTTATTTCAAAGCTGCCTGAAATTTTCTCCTGACTTTTTGTTAAAGTAACTCAAACTCAGAAGATACTAAAATGCAAACTTTTACTAATGGATATTGACAATAACTGTGAAAAAGTACAGACTTTTTCAAAATAGAAATACTGAATGTTTACGTATGTGTATATACATACATACATATATATAGACAATCCAAATAAAAATCCAGAGATTGTTGCAAAATTTAGAGATTCTGAAGTTCATATGGAATAGCAAATAAATTTTGATAGCAAAAGGATGTTTAAATAAAAAAAGCATTGAGACAAAGTTGTACTATCAACTAAAGATATTAAAAATGGTGGTAATTAATACAGTATATTAACATGCAGACAAACATGAAGAAGAAATTTAAAAAACCTCAGACACGAACTCTAAAATATGGAAAATAAAGCATGATATGCAGTAATCACAAACCTGTGTGAAAACAAAAAATGATCAATATATTGTGCTGGGAAAATTGAGTAATTATTTGCAAAAAAGTGACACTCCCTATCTCACATTACATTTCAAAATTAAATGTCAGATGGTATGAAGAGTTAATGTAAAGAAACTCTAATCAAGTTAGAAGAAAATAGAGACTTCATAAACACAAATATAAAGGGAAAATATAAAGATTTGACCTCATAAATTTCAACAGTTTTAAGTCAAAAATCCCATAAGTAAATCAAGAAAATATTTTCAATACAAATTGTGAATAACAGTTTAATATTACTCTTACAAAAACCTTTCAGCATTTTCTCCTATTAGAGAACTTATCCCAAAATATTGTGATTCACAGCTTATACCCATCCTCTTCACTAGATTGAAAACCTCTTAAAGAGAGAAACTGATCACCATCATTTTATCCCTAGTGCCTTGAACATAATTGGAGACAATAGGCATTGTCATTGGCTACCAAAAAATTTCCAAGTATACCAATAGAAAAATGGACTAAGAAATAAACTGATAATCTATGAAAGCTGGAAATATATAAGGCCAATAAGCAGCTAAAATTTTAACTTAATGATAAAATGTAAAGGAAAAAATTAAATGATAGCACTCTTTCGCTTATCAAAGTCGTTAAGACTGTCAGTAAAGGTTGATTCATTTACAAAAGGTGATGGAGATGGTGAAGATGGGGCAAACTGCAGATTCCCCTAAACTTCTGGCAAGGCTTTTCATTGGTGTTTACAGAATTCCTTTGTTGCATGCTGCAGGTATTAATTATGACTAACTCAAGGAATAAATAAGATCCACAACGGAAGAAAGGTAGTTTGTAGCTTACAGAATCAAAAGACAAGGAGAGGAAATAGAATAACTACAGAGATCATGGGAGAAACTGATGAAATCTTTGCCAGGTACCATCACTGGGATGAATCAGTATCAGTCCTTTTCTATGTGTCAATTTCCTGCAGGCCCAAATTCCTAGAATGAGAAGTATTATTGACCTAGCTCAAGTTTCATGCCTAGGCTTTGGTCAGTGGATCACTGGGCACCTTGATTTCTGGTCCTATCAAGACCACATTCAAAGGAAAAAAAAGGGACTGTTACTGAGGAGGGAAAATGGATGCTGGACAGGTAAAAACAACAGACATCCACTGTGTGTATCAAAAGCCTTAAAATTATTGCCTTTGTTTCAGTAATTCCACTTCTAGAAATTAATTCCATGTAATTAGTCAGAAATAACACACAGTTTCATTAAAATGGCATTTGTAGTAGTTTGGTAGTAAAAATAATCTATTTGGCCAGTAATATGGGAATAATGAAATTATGGTATGTATCATTAAAGCATGATTTTGAAAGCTTGGTAATAACATTGGAAAATGCTGATTAAATCATAGTGGAAAAAGAATACAAAATTTAATATGAAGGAGAAGCTTGCATTCACATTCACAAAATGGCTTAAATAAAATATTAACGTTTGTTTTGGGGGCCAGTAGGATTATGGGGATTTTATGTTTAAGCCTATAAAAGTATTTTTTGGCAGGAACAGGCACTACTTCAATAATCATACAAAAATCAATACTAAAACATAAAAGCAAAAGAATCATTGGAGAAATGATAGTGGCTTTGAGCTTCTAGACAACTATATTGGAAGCAGAACATTGGACTGATATACTTAATTTTGTAAGGAAAGGAGCTAATTGTACAATATTCCCTTTTCCACATTAAGAAAGTTACTATATATCAAGTGAAATTTGGCTGGTTTCCTACTTGGATAACTTTTCAGGAGCCATCTTGGACTTTGCTTTTTAACTCTTTAATCTCAATGTAATAGGATTTAAAACGTGTTCTCATTTTATGGTTCAAATGAAGAATTCTTTCTCGCAAAGGAAGTTCAAAAAGAATAAAAATAATTACATGTATTGATATGTGTGTATCTCATCATTTACCCTTCACATTCCCATAGGCTCATGCTTAAATTGAGACAATATAAGATATTCTATCTTAAGATAAACTATAGTCTGGCCCAGCTATTTATTAAATAAAATTAAAGATACTATAAAATTTGATTATAATAAAGCAGGAAACCATGCCGCCTCATATAAATCAGAAAGCAAATATAGCTGAATATTTTGAATATTATTTTCCTGTTGCTCATACCTACAGCTCAGAAACTATAATTTCCAAAGAAGGACAAAGGGGTCTGGATATAAGAATGGGTGGAATTTTCCTAAAAGAATAATGCATTACTATTGTAATGCAATTTTCCATAGCAGTTTACTCTGGTGTATTGGCTGAGCTCTGTATGGGATGATTTTGATGATCTTGTGAATTATACTTGAACAAATAATGCAATTACTGGAGAAAAACAGAAGAAAAAGAAAATCGGTTGATCATTGTTCCTTCCAATAACCACTGCCTCCTTGTAGCTTGTGGGGATGTGCAGTCTGACAGCTAGTACCATTCCAAGGCACAGGAAAGGATCATTCCATTGTTATTTTGTTAAATTAATGTATATACTTTTTTTTTTTTTTTTTTTTTTTTTGCGGTACACGGGCCTCTCACTGTTGTGGCCTCTTCCGCTGCGGAGCACAGGCTCCGGACGCTCAGGCTCAGCGGCCATGGCTCACGGACCCAGCCGCTCCGCGGCACGTGGGATCTTCCCAGACCGGGGTACGAACCCGTGTCCCCTGCATCGACAGGCGGACTCTCAACCACTGCGCCACCAGGGAAGCCCGCAATGTATATACTTTTTGAATGGATAATATACACATGGTTCAGAAAACACACGGTAAAAATTCTCCCTCTCATATCCCTTCCCCATATACCCAGTGCCCATCTTCCCCAAATAGGTAACCATTCTTACTAGTTTCTTGGTATCTTTTCAGAGATAGCCTAGCACATGCAAACAAACAGTAAACTTTTCAACTTTTTCTTTTTTCCCGCAATTTTTATACAGATGCTAACATTGTGTGTGTGTGTGTGTTTTGCTTCCTGCTTTTTAAACTCAGCACTGTTGGAAGGACTGTCAGTAGTTTCCTCATTCATTTTTAAGCTTCGTGGTATTACATTTGTTGAAAGTACCATAATTTATTTATTATTAGATAGTCCCCTCCTGATGAGCGATTGTGTTTTTCTAATCTTTTGGCCAACACAACCAATACTGTCATGAATAATCTTGTACACATTATTTCATGTGTGCAAGTCTTTAAGACCTAGAAGTGGAGTCTCTGGATTAAAATGTATGTGTGCTTGTTTACTTTGAGAATGTATGGGTCTTTGTTTATTTTCACATTTGATTACCTTGATTTTCACATTTGATTACCTTGCTTTCCTTGTCTTTAGTTGCATGATTAATAGTGCTGAATTGAACTGGACCTAAAACTAGGATTCCTGACATTACTCTAGAGACCCCTGTCCAGGTTTACACTTATCTATCAGCATGCTTTGTGTTTATGCAATTTATTGTGAGCTTAGCTTGCTTAGTGAGCTTCCAGCATCTGCTTAACCATCTTGACCACAATAATAGTCACTAGAATAGGCAGATTTTGTCAAATCGTTCCTTAATTTCAGATATTCTCCTTTCCTATCCTTTGGTCTACTAGACTAAATCAGTTATATGAGCAATAGGAGGACTTGTTATTCATCTACTAAATGATAATATTAAAAATAATCATGCCCCCTGTTGGCAAGGATGCAGTGAATCCAGGGCTTTCAGAAACCGTTCGTTGCAATTAAGATTGGCACAGCCCTTTTGAAAAACAATTTGGCAGCATATGGGGGGGGACTATGAAAATATTCATTCTGTCTTATCTATTACTATTACTTCTGGGAATCTATCCTAAGAAAATAGTACAAAATCTGGGAATCTATCCTAAGAAAATAGTACAAAATATGGAAAAGGTCATATGTTTGAAGATGTTGATGGATATATTTTGTGAAATAAACTCAGAAGCAACTCAAATGGTCAATAATACACTTAGGCACATATATTTGAGGATAATATGCAACCATTAAAGGTAAATAGGATTATAATAAAATAAAAATACATATGCTATATTGTTTCTTGGAGGAAACAGTGTGCAGAATTATAAGTTCAACTATAGCTAGATAAAACATACACCTATGAACACTGAAATTATAAATGTGTTATAAAATGATGGGAAAAGAGGTAATCCCTTTCTTATCTTTTTGTCTCATTTATCTAGATAACATTTACCTAGAATGTTTTATGACATTTTAAATTTAAAACTGAAAAAGCACTAGATTTTCCCTTTTGTTTGTACTATTTTGTACTGAATATAAGTTACAGCTTTGGATGATTCTTTTCTACTATTCAGTGATGTGAGATTTTTCATCTTCTCTTTTTTGTAGAGATGAGTGTTTGTAGTCCTAGGGTTTGCAATGCAATGCCTGTTGCCTTCAAAAGTGCTCTCTCACCTCCTTCTATGTATCAAAAGACATCTTAATCACTCAACCTCCTTTCACTCTCATTCCTCATGACAGAAATTTTTTCTCTCTGGAAGGACAAATTCAAATATTTTGAACAGTACTGAACTTGCCTCTTACTTTCTTTTTAGACTTTTTAACCTCCTACCGTCCCCTCCTGTGCTCACTAAGCTCTTACCATGCCGATCTTTCTCTGTTTTACTATAAGCCAAATCAGACTGTCCCCTAATTTTTTATTAAATTCTACAAATTTCATTAAAATATACTAAGAGACAGTTAATAGCATAGCACATATATCATGCTATCAATATACTTACCCCATGAAATAGGTGGACACTAGATAAGATTGCCCATGATATTTATATATCTTTATGAAAAAGCAAATAACTAAAATATAATGAGAAAAATACCCTTTTAACATATGAGTTAATTTGTTAACTTGAAATAGGAAAGACAATGTGAAGTATGCGTTTTCCCCTCACTAACTCTTTGGGAAATGAATGCAGTGGCATTATCTCTCTTTATTGAAATGTGTTTCATATCATAGCCTATCTTGTTATCTTTGCCCAGTTGATTATCACATTATCTTCAAAGTATTAAGCTCACAGCTAATTTCAAAGAGATGGCAATGAGAAGAGTGTCATCTCAAGTTTGAAGCACTGTATTTTACAGTTCTATCTACTTATCTTTCCTGTCAAGTGAACTGATTTTGAATACTCCATTGTAAAGATGTTAATTTCTGAGACAGTGAACCAGTGAGTAGACGGGATCATTTTGAAGTTACAGTGGAAGGCAGTAGTGTAGCTGTCTAAAGAGCCTGCTTAGGACATGCCCTATCAGTGGTCTGCCAGGACTGTCATCTGAGACTGGGGCAGATTTTAAAGAATCCTCTGTTTTTGCTTATGGAATACTAAAATTCCTCTTTCTCCTTTCACTATACCCTTCAGGGATATCACTGCCAAGATCATCCCTTCCTTTATCTTTTCCTAGTTAAACTCAGAGATTTTACTCTTAGCTATTCCAAAGTCCCCCCACTGCCCCACCAGTTGATAGTTAAAAAAATTGTGGGTATCTCCATTAAAAAGACCTTCAACTGGGGCTTCCCTGGTGGCGCAGTGGTTAAGAATCTGCCTGCCAATGCAGGGGACACGGGTTCGAGCCCTGGTCTGGGAGGATCCCACATGCCGCGGAGCAACTAAGCCCGTGCGCCACAACTACTGAGCCTGCGCTCCGCAACGGGAGAGGCCGCGACAGTGAGAGGCCCGCGCACCGCGATGAAGAGTGGCCCCCGCTCGCCGCAACTAGAGAAAGCCCTCGCACAGAAACGAAGACCCAACACAGCCATAAATAAATAAATAAATAAATAAATAATAAATTTATTTAAAAAAAAAAAAAGACCTTCAACAACTTCAACAAATTCTCAAGCTCTACAAACATATCCATTTAAAATTGCATTCATAGTTAAAATGTTCATCCCATGATTAGGAGTAGTGATGATATAATGAAATTTGAAAATGGAGTTAAAATATCATCTTAGTAAATGGGACCCTAGTTACGATCTCATTAAGCTTTTTATTGAGAATAATAGTAATAGGAATAATAATAGTATATAATTTTTAGAGTGTTACTATGTGTTAGATATAGAATTGCTTACCCTTTTATAGGAATTATATAATTTAATACTTAGCAAAACCTTAGGAGGTAGTTGTCATTAATCTTTTTATTTTATAGATGCTGAAACTAAGAACAAGATATTGATTAAGTAACATTTCCAAGACTCAAAAATGGGTTTTTGATGGAGTCAAGAATCTAACTCTGAAACCTCAAACAAAAAGGGAACTACTTTTGTTTATTGGCTTTTGGTGCATAGTGAATTTTCAGCTTTTCCCCCTCTGACGAACAAACTCAGTAAAGGAGGTGAAATTTCAAATATACATACATCTATACATGTACACACATATGCATATGTGCATATGTATATGTTTATATTTATTACTAGAAAGGAACAGGCCGAGGGTAGTCTAATAACCGGGCAAACAATCCCATCTTTCTCAGACATTGGCTATAATTTCTGTCTATATTATTCATATCTTCTGTCATATATTTACTATGCTGTTTTATTACTTCAAATTTCAGTTTAAAGTTGGGAAATGCAGTAAGTGATATTTTAAAATCAAATTTGAAAGGCCTTGCAGTAAGATTCCCTCCATGTAGTCAGTTTAAAAATTAAATCAAGATATTTGGCTTCTAATCAAAGCTTTTTTTGTGAGATGGGGATGGGAGTTGAGAGTTGAGTACGTTTCTATCAGATTTTTTTTAAGGCTCATTTTAAGTTGATAGAGTTTATTTCTCTTTTTTAGTTGGTGATGGGAAAACGACATCCTATACTTAATTTCCCCCTGTAGCTCAGATAGGATGTGAGAACTATATTATGCCATCAGTGGCCTGACAAATATTTATGATGGCTGATCTTTTTCATCTATATAAAATCCTAAAAAATAACTAAAAATATCTAAAGCAATGATTTCACTATACAGAAACTCAGTGATTAACTCCTGTTTGAACTGGGGACTTAAACACCTGAAGCCTTGTTTCCCAGCTGTTTTAAAGTCATATTCATTGTCATATTTCTATCTATAACTTTACCAGTTGCAAAAGTAATTTACCCAGCAGGATCTGGCTTAACATCCAAGGGGCCATAAATCACAATCATGAGATTTTTTTCATTAAATATATTAATATTGTATTTCAAGAAACTGACTTCTCATAGATTATGGTTGAAGAAAACTATTAAATGTACCTTGGTCTATATTTGATGTTAGATGCTCCAGAGCAGAAGGGTTAGATCTGGCATTAATCCCTATTACTTGGTTCTTCTTTTTCTCACATTTGCTTTGCTTTCTTTTTGGTTACCTTTTATACATCCTATGCTAGCTCAAAACTAATGTACTGTAAAATCCCAAATTAACAGCAGAGTTCCAGAATTTCTGCAAATGAAGAAATAGATAATACATGAATGTTGGAAAGATGGAAATGTAGAGTCTATGTACCTTAAAATTGTATACCCACTTCTTTGGTATTGCTTCATATTCATGAACCACTTTTTTTGTATGGCAGAATTAGTGTATGAGGTACCTATGATTATTTGTTCTAGTAGGACTCCATAGCTACGTTGACTTACCTCATAAAAGTTTTAGGCTGTTTTGTAATCTGTCATCCAGTGATTTAGAAAATACTTAGTATCCATATTTTCTTATGCCTATCAAATCACATTATAATTCCAAGAGCCCAATTCATTGATAATAAAGGGTGAAATAATAAAAATAATTTTTAAAAGAAAGAGAATGAGTTAATAGGCAGTAGGAAAGGGGGAGGGGTGAGAGTAGAGGAGGGGGAAAGAGGCAAAAACCAGATAATATAACAAGATAGCATGTCAGGTAGTGTGAGTGCTGCGAATAAAAACAAGGCAGAGGACATAAAGTCTGATGGAAGAATGGGTGGTGTGCTTTCGGTAGGGTAGTTAAGAACAATTTCTCAGAAGATGTGATATTTGAGCAGAGAATTAAGGAAGGACCATGCCATTTGACGCTACCTGGGGAAGAATTCTTCAGGCAGAGGCGCTGCAGGGGGATTGAACCATGTGTGTTAGAGACACGTCAAGCAACCCAGCACTACTGCAAGGAATGAGTGAGGAATAGGACAGGAGGTGAGGATGGAGAGCTAGCCAGGGCCTGCCAGCAATCCCTTTGTAGGCTTGCAGGAAAGATCATAGAGTATGTTTGAAATGTCAAGGACTGCAGGGTTTTGATTGGGAAGGTAGTGTGATGGGTTTTCTGGCTACCATGTGTAGAATTGACAGCAGGGGGAGAAACAGTCTGCTAGGAAATGAGCTAGAGGCTATTTCAGAGATATAGTTGAGAAACAATGGTGGTCTTGGAGTCATGGAATAGAAACTCCTCAGCTTTATCCAAGTATGTCTGAAAATGATTTATCTTGTTTGCTAATGTCTCACTTTTGATTCTACACATTATGTAAGGATAATGGCAGAAACCAAGGTGCTGCAGACTCATTTGGGAGCAGCATTCTACACTTATCATGTGTGTGCATTTTATTTTTCCTAAGGCAACTTATCAATAATAAAAACACTAAAAGATTTGGCTACATGAAAATTAAATGTGCTAATTAGCATTTCCATCTTCTCTCCTCTTTAGATTTAATTCCTACTACACTGTTTATCATTTTACATGCCTTCTCCTTCTTGTTTGATTATTGCTCACTGACCTGGATGAGAGGAGAGACACTCTATAGTTATACACATAATTTTATTGGGTACATAGCTTTTAAAACTTTTTAACCAGTCTAGACTCTAGTGCAAGACAGAAACCCAATTCAAAACAACTCAGGATAATTTATTGGCTTATGTAACTGAACAATCCAAGGGGTATTTTCAGGTATATCAGGATCAAAGTCTTCAGCCAATGATATGGGGACATTCTCTAACCCAACATCTTTGTATTCTGCTAGCTTCTGCTTGGCTTCATTCTCAGGCGATTTCTTTCTTTTTCTCTCTTTCTCCAACCTCGCCCTCCCTAGCATCCCACCCTTCGTCCCTAAACTAGTCATCTCCAAATTAAAGATGCCAGAAAAGAAGGAGTGGGGTTCTTTTCTGGGGAAAGTCATGATTAGGTCATGTGACCTAATACGTGTGACCAGGAGAAACGAATGCTGACACATATGTCTATACCTTGCTTTTCTGGAACTCCTTATAAGGCCTAATCATGATCCTAAGGAAAGTTGATGGGGAGACAAAAAGTAATGACATCTACTTCAGTTGACTTACTTCAAATACATTTCAGGTTTTCTGGATTCCTTGGAAGCTGCCACTCTATTTTGGGGTTAATTTATGTGAGGAGAGGTTTTTAGAGTCTGACATAACAGAACAAACTTCATTGTCATTTGGGTGAATGTAAAAATTACCCAGTGGCCATGAGATAACAATGGTTGGATCATCGCCTGTTAACACATTGCTTCCAGTTGTGATACACACATTCATTTGAACAAACTTTCCACCAAGAGCAGCAAGAAAAGTTGTTGGATGGAACTTAAAAGAAAAATAAAACTTTCTTCAATGCAACAAAGTTTGTAAAGAATTACAGTGCTGAAATCTGAGAGAAGGAAGAACCCATAGAAGTGAGTTCAGTGTTCCAGAATATTTTTATCATTAGGAAGAAATGTCTGAGGGGTGAGTTGCACTTTTGGTGCTCTCATGGGTCTGGGTGGAATCCCTAGAACTTCTCTAGGGGGATTCACTAGCTAACCATCCTCCATCTGGGGATGGATTTATAAAGAGCTGCAGTTTAGGAGTAAATTTATTGGAAGCAAACCTGTTTTTGCACAACTTACAACCTACCTCCATGTTATATGGTTGGCCTAGAAAACCACAAGCCTTGAAATCAGATTAAACTGGGTCAAGCTAGCTAGTATATCAAGTACTTGGCAGAAGAAAATGAAAAGCCTGTCTAGAAGAAATATTATCATTCTAGGTTTGAAATGCTTTAGCAAATAAATGTTCATATATAATAGCCAGTATACATTTAAACCAGACATACATTGACCAAGGAATCAAAATTAACACTATCAATGCAGGGCGGATGGTCATCATATGCCTCTAGGTATGATATCCTGAGGTGGAGACAGTATCATTTATGTAGTATTATGACTGAGAATATATAACTTGAATCTAATCATTGGGAAATAACACATTAACCTTAATGAGGTCATTAGGATCCCGCATACTGCACAGGGAAAGCAAGACTGTGTTGTTTAAATATGTCAATGTCATAAAAGACAAAGAAAGTGGGTAGAAATGTTCCAAATTAAAGGAGATCAGAGAGACATGACAACTAAATGCTATACATTATCCTATATTGAAGGGGAAAATATGCTAAAAAATGACATTACTGGCTCAATTCATAAAATAGTATATTGGATGGAAGACTAGATGAAAATATTTGTCTTTAGTTTGTGCTGCTACAACAAAGTACCATAGTCTGGGTGGTTTATAAAGAACAGAAATTTATTTCTCACAGTTGTAGTGGCCAGAAGTCTGAGATCAGGGTGCCAGCATGGTTAGGTTCTGGTGAGAGACCTCTTCTGGATTGCAAATGGCTAACTTCTCCTTGTGTCCTCACATGGTAGAAAGAGCTAGCTAGTTCTCAAGCCTTGTAAGGGCACTAACTCCATTCACTAAGGCCCCACAAATGCCATCACATTGGGATTAGGGTTTCAACATAATGAATTTTAGGGGGGACACAAACATTCAGTGTTATAACAGTGTTAAAATAACTGAAGTTGGTAACTGTCTTGTAGTCATATAAGGTAATAGCCTTATCTTAGAAACTAAACACAAAAGGTTTTATGAGTAAACAGTCATGTATGCAACTTATCCTCAAATGGTTCAGAGAAGACTTATGTACATATATTATATATATAGAATTATATGTAGGGAGAGAATTAGGTAGATAGCCAGACAGATAAAATGGTAAAGCAAAGGGGCAAAATGTTAACAATATTTGAATCAAGAAAAGGTTACATGGATGTGTTATGTACTGCTTTTTTTTTTTTTTTTTTTTGCAGTATGCGGGCCTCTCACTGTTGTGGCCTCCCCCGTTGCGGAGCACAGGCTCCGGACGCGCAGGCTCCGGACGCGCAGGCTCAGCGGCCATGGCTCACGGGCCCAGCCGCTCCGCGGCATATGGGATCCTCCCAGACCGGGGCACGAACCCGTATCCCCTGCATCGGCAGGTGGACTCTCAACCACTTGCGCCACCAGGGAGGCCCTGTACTGCTTTTATTCTTAAAAATTTCGGGGCTTCCCTGGTGGCGCAGTGGTTGAGAGTCCGCCTGCCGATGCAGGGGACACGGGTTTGTGCCCCGGTCTGGGAAGATCCCACATGCCGCGGAGCGGCTAGGCCCGTGAGCCATGGCCGCTGAGCCTGCGCGTCCGGAGCCTGTGCTCTGCAATGGGAGACGCCACAACAGTGAGAGGCCCAAGTACCGCAAAAAAAAAAAAAAAAAAAAAAAAAAAAAATTTCCTGTAATTTTGAAATTATTTCCAAATGAAAAGTTAAAAAGAAAAATTAAGCCCACCAGGACCTAAGATATTTAAGTTATCAGCACAACCTATAATACCTTACTAAAAAAATCAATATACATTTATTATTTTCATTGATATAAAAAGCCAAACTTGAAAATTTAGGCAAAGGTGACATAGCAGCTTTGAAAAAGAATCATACTGAAATTATTATTGAAAATAACAATAATTGAAACTAAGAATTTACTGGAATACGTTTAACAGTAAATGAGACCTAAAAAAAGAGGGACTTAGCAAGCTGGAAGATGGGGCAGAACAGTGATAATTGTAAGATGAAGATATAAAAGGAGGTAATAGAAGGGCAGTGGGCGGACCTTACATGCATCTAGATGGAGTTCCAGAAAGAAAGGAAAGAAAGAGACAGAAGCAATATTCGACAACACAATGCCTGAAAGTTTTCCAGAACTGATTAAAAAATTTAATCCAAAGATTTAAGGAGTCCATGGAGTCCCAAGTAAGTTTAAAAAACAAACAAACAAACATAAACCGTACTGACACTTCATAATGAAATTGCAAAAATAGTAACATAGAAGAGAAAGACATATCTTTCAATAGATTAGAACAACGTTCAGAACACCAATGGAAGGCAGAAGACAGTAAAATATTATAGTCAATATATTGAATAAAAATAACTGCTTACCTATAAATTTATACTCAGTGGAAATATTCTTAAAGCCCTAAAAAAATGGAGTAAAACTAGATTTTCAGAAAAAAAGACAAAAACTGCGTTTCTCGCTGGCAAACCTGCATTAAACCAGTCTTTCTGTGTATAAGGAAAGTGATCCCATAGGTGCAGGAAACAAGGAGGATGTTAAATGTATAGATAAATCTAAATGAAATTTGACCTTATAAAATAATTATGAAATTGAATAAATTGAATTGAGAGAATTAAAATACACAACACAACAAAATCATGAATCAAGGGGAAGTTAAATGAAGTTAAATTGGTTCTTTTGGTCCTTGAGTTATCTGAAGAGGGACATAAGACTTTAATAAATTGAGGATGTGTGCTATAAATTCTAGGGTAAATCTGGGAGGATAGAAAAGTATACTGTAATAGAGGGAAGAGTGAAATTCTAATTAAAAGAACATTCAGTCTAAAAGGCAATCAAAAAAATGAAATTGTAAAAACACAACTGGGACCAATAGAAAATATAAGATGGTGAAGCCATAACCAATATTTTGTAATGACATAAAATGTAAATCGATTAAATGATCTCAATCTCAAAGATTGTTGGACTGTATTAAAAAATTTTAACTATGTACTGTTTTCAAAGGAGTATCTATAACATTAGGATGTGGAAAGTTTGAAGTTCAAAGGCTTGGAAAAAGTTATCACTACTCACTGTTTCTGTGTGGGTAGTGATGACTTTTCAAGACAGCACAACAATTTAGGCATGGTTAATTGTAAGGGTTGTAAATATATGTCAGAGAGACATACAACACCAGTATTAATTTAGAAGAATATTTGTGATATAATTATCAGGGAAATGCACATCAAAACCACAATAAGATCCCACCTCAGACCTGTTAGAATGGCTATATGAGACATAACGAGTGTTGGTGAGGATGTGGACAAAAGGGAACCCTAGTGCACTATTGGTGGGAATGTGTTGGTACAGTCACCATGGAAAACAGTATGGAGAGTATTCAAAAAAATTAAAAATAGAAGTACCATATGATCCGACAATGCCAATGCTGGATATATATCCAAAGGAAATGCAAACAGGCTATTGAAGAGATATCTGCACCCCCATGTTCATTGCAGCATTACTGACAATAGCCAAGATATTAGGAAACAACCTAAGTGTCCATCAATAGATGAATGGATAAAGGACATGTGGTGTATACACAATGGAATCTTATTCATCCATAAAAGGAAGGAAGTTCTACCATTTTCAACAACATGGATGGATCTTGAAGGCATTATGCTAAGTGAAATATGTCAGACAGAGACAGACAAATACTGTATGACCTTACTTATATGTGGAATCTAAAAATAACTGAACTCATAAAAACAAAGTAGAATGCTGGTTGCTAGGGCCTGGGGGTTCAGGGAAATGAGATGTTGGTCAAAGGGTGCAAACTTCCATTTATAAGATGAATAAGTTCTGGGGATGTAATGTACAGCATGGTGACTACAGTTAACAATACTGTATTGTGTACTTGAAAGTTGCTTAGAGAATAGAGTTAAATGTTCTCACCACACACAAAGAATGTAATTATGTAAGGTGATGAAGGTGTTAACTAACCTTATTGTTGTAATCATTTTGTAATACATACCCGTATCAAATCATCACACTGTACACCTCAAATTTACACAATATTATATGTCAATTAAACCTCAAGCTGGAAAAATTACTTGTAATAAAACATAAGATTGCATTCACATTATATATATATATATATATATATATATATATATATATATATATTAATTGGTTAGTTTAAAAACACTACAAAGAACAGACATACATAAAAATGTACCATTAAACTACTACTGTAGTTCTGTTGTAGTTTTGTCTGGGATGTTTTTTCTTTCTCCCTCACTCCCTCAAACAAAGCATAGTGAGTTAAGTCAAGCAATGTCCCAATATAATGCTACAATATCTTGGCTTTATTAAGTCCCAATTTTCTTCTTCATTCATGGAAAAACCAGTGTACCATCACTTTTGTCATTGTTCTGTGGGGATCTTAGTAAACTAACTCTCCTCTCAGGATAACTTAACTGTATATTTTTGCCTGCCTGTTCTCTACTTTTTATAAAGCAAGGAATAAGGGAAGATTTTGAAGCCCATATCCCAATTCCTAAACCATCTTTTGGTAAATGACTCAGTGTGATTTAAACAACCTTACCTAAAAAATTGACAGATTATTCTTGACTATGATCAACATGTTAAATGACTGAATATAACAACATTAATTTAAACACAAATAGTTGCCTGTATATAGAAAGATTAATAAGAGTATTTTTAGGATCCAAATCCAGGCTGTATCTCCCAATCCAAGGGACTTTAAGCACTCTGGTCCTTTAATGACCGTAATGCAACAGGTCAGATAAAACTCCTCTCAAATGCAAAGCATTCAATTTGTTTTTTGACCTGGTTAAGGCAAGGAGAGAAAACATTTCCCTGTATAGCTCAGCATTTAGATGCTATCATAGGGAACTTCTTGGTTTGGGACCGTCTGTAAATGTGGTCTCTAGTCCTATTTCTGTCAATCAGTTATTGAGAAGATATTGATTTATTGATAATTATCAGATGATAATTGTGCATCTGATGGATGCACAGCAATTTAGTACACCTAACAAAAATATGCTTTCTTTTCAGACTTGTAAAGTCCATGTCACTTGTAGTCACTTAGAGTTTCTTTACCATTGTTTCCCTTTGACCAAAGGAAAGTGCCCTTATATTTTTAAATTGCATTTCTTCAGTCCTGAAGTATATTAAGAGTATCTCTTCTCATGCTGCACCCACAAGGAGTAACATGGCTTTGCCATTAGGCTAAAATCCTGATTAAGACCGTATCCTGTTGTAAGCATCACTGGCTGGGAGATTGGAGGGTCTTAATCATTCCCCCCAAAATGGTTGTCAACAATATTAGCCTGATGTGCTTTTGAACTGAGCTTAGCAGTGAGCACTTAAAAATACTCCCTACTCATGAGTGTATAAATGCTGCTTGGCATTGGTTTCCAGATTTTAAATGAGGAACAATAAAATTTTTTAAAACGAAGATTGGGGAAAACTGGCCGAGATTCTGAGGAACCTGAGTCCCTTGGGAGGGGAGAGAAAATTGTTTAGATGTTGTCCTTTCCCTATAATAATGTAAACTGGCTACCTACCAGCACCAGAATCGGTCTGTCACTGGGACTAGCATGTACAATTTTACTTCAATTGTACGAACATTGTAGGCTAATTGACGTGCTGCCAATGTGTTCTTTAACAAGTGTTCCTCTGGTCCTGTAAGTCCACCAGCTCCTCTAGTAAAGATATAATTTGTGTCAAAGGTTGATGTGTCATTTGTGGTTTTACCAGATTAATTGTTTGTGTGGAATTAAAATATAGGTTTATTTTGTTGTTGTTAAATGCAAAATATTCAAAACTACTAATAGTGAATATTTATGTATCATTTTAAATTATCATTTTCATTAAGAATCCATATTTTTTCCTGGCTGGCATGCGAACAGGACACATTTTTATATGAACAGATTTTTTTTTCTGAGTGTGATAATACTGTTAATGTGGGCTGCTGAAAAGTTTGGGTATATTTATATTGACTAAAATAATGCTTCTATTTTGTATTTTAAAGCCCTTCAAGATTCTGGACCTCCCATTTCTCACAAATAAAGGTCATAAGTTATACTTTGCATAAATTATATGGATGTATAATCTTATATCCTAGTAAAATTCTCAAATTTACATAAATGGATTGTTACATATTGACTATCCATTTCTAATTAGAGAGCTGTTTCATGATTCAGTTCAGTGTGTCCATTAGATTGCCAAATATCTCCAGAACAGGAATACTTAATAAATTATGTCTCTTAAGCATTATTAAAACAAATCATGCATATTTAGTAAAAACTCTGTAAAAGTGGTGATAGTGATATACATCCACTGAATCTTGAAATTTAATTGAATTATTAGTTAAACCTTTCAAAAATGAAGAGCTGTTTCTACATAATAAACTGAAAGGCAGAGACTAACAAGACTTGTTTTTTGCTCCATGCCAACCCATATTTAAAATCCCTGTTTACGCAACAGTCAGCTCTACCCACCACCAGTCCCTCCATTCAGGAAACTTGCACAAGCCTCTTAGATAGCCTCATCCACCACAGGGCAGACAGCAGGATCAAGAAGAACTACAATCCTGCAGCCTGTGGAACAAAAACCACATTCACAGAAAGAAGGAGAAGATGAAAAGGCAGAGGGCTACGTACCAGATGACGGAACAAGGTAAAACCCCAGAAAAACAACTAAATGAAGTGGAGATAGGGAACCTTCCGGAAAAAGAATTCAGAATAATGATAGTGAAGATGATCCGGGACCTCGGAAAAAGAATGGAGGCAAAGACCGAGAAGATGGAAGAAATGTTTAACAAAGGCCTAGAAGAATTAAAGAACGAACACACAGAGTTGAACAATGCAATAACTGAAATGAAAACTACACTAGAAGGAATCAATAGCAGAATAAGTGAGGCAGAAGAACAGGTAAGTGACCTGGAAGACAGAATGGTGGAATTCACTGCTGCGGAACAGACTAAAGAAAAAAGAATGACAAGAAATGAAGACAGCCTAAGAGACATCTGGAACAACATTAAATGCAACAACATTCGCAATATAGGGGTCCCAGAAAGAGAAGAGAGAGAGAAAGGACCAGAGAAAATATTTGAAGAGATTACAGTTGGAAACTTCCCTAACATGGGAAAGGAAATAGGTACCCAAGTCCAGGAAGCACAGCAAATCCCATACAGGATAAACCCAAGGAGAAACATGCCGAGACACATAGTAATCAAATTGCAAAAATTAAACACAAAGAAAAATTATTGAAAGCAGCAAGGGAAAAGCGACCAATAACATACAAGGGAAGTCCCATAAGGTTAACAGCTGATTTCTCAGCAGAAACTCTACAAGCCAGAAGGGACTGGCATGATATACTTAAAGTGATGAAAGGGAAGAACCTACAACCAAGCTTACCCGGCAAGGATCTCATTCAGATTTGATGGAGGAATCAAAAGCTTTACAGACAAGCAAAAGCTAAGAGAATTCAGCACCACCAAACCAGCTCTACAGGAAATGCTAAAGGAACTTCTTTAAGTGGGAAACACAAGAGAAGAAAAGAACCTACAAAAACAAACCCAGAACAATTAAGAAAATGGTCATAGGAACATACATATCGATAATTACCTTAAACGTCAATGGATTAAATGCTGCAACCAAAAGACACAGGCTTGCTGAATGGATACAAAAACAAGACCCATATATATGCTGTCTATAAGAGACCCACTTCAGACCTAGGGACACATACAGACTGAAAGTGAGGGGATGGAAAAAGATATTCCATGCAAATGGAAATCAAAAGAAAGCTGGAGTAGCAGTACTCATATCAGGTGAAATAGACTTTAAAATAAAGAATGTTGCCAGAGACAAGGAAGGACACTACATAATGATCAAGGGATCAATCCAAGAAGAAGGTATAAGAATTATAAATATATATGCACCCAACATAGGAGCACCTCAATACATAAGGCAACTGCTAACAGCTATAAAAGAGGAAATCTACAGTAACACAATAAGAGTGGGGGACTTTAACACCTCACTTACACCAAGACAGATCATACAAAATGAAAATAAATAAGGAAACAGTAGCTTTAAATGACATAATAGACCAGATAGATTTAATTGATATTTATAGGACATTCCATCCAAAAACCGCAGATTACACTTTCTTCTCAAGTGCGTACAGAACATTCTCCAGGGTGGATCACATCTTGGGTCACAAATCAAGCCTCAGTAAATTTAAGAAAATTGAAATCATATCAAGCATCTTTTCTGACCACAATGCTATGAGATTAGAAATCAATTACAGGGAAAAAAACGTAAAAAACACAAACACATGGAGGCTAAACAGTATGTTACTAGATAACCAAGAAATCACTGAAGAAATCAAAGAGGAAATCAAAAAATACCTAGAGACAAATAACAATGAAAACATGACGATCCAAAACCTATGGGATGCAGCAAAAGCAGTTAAGAGGGAAGTTGATAGCTATACAAGCCTACCTCAAGAAACAAGAAAAATCTCAAATGAACAATCTAACCTTACACCTAAAGGAAAGAAGAACAAAACCTAATGGTAGCAGAAGGAAGGAAATCATAAAGATCAGAGAAGAAATAAATGAAATTGAAACAAAGAAAACAGTAGCAAAGATCAATTAAACTAAAAGCTGGTTCTTTGAGAAGATAAACAAAATTGATAAACCATTAGCCAGACTCATCAAGAAAAAGAGGGAGAGGAATCAAATCAGTAAAATTAGAAATGCAAAAGGAGAAGTTACAACAGACACTGCAGGAATACAAAGCATCCTAAGAGACTACGACAAGCAACTCTATGCCAATAAAATAGACAAGCTGGAAGAAATGGACAAATTGTTAGAAAGGTATAACCTTCCAAGACTAAACCAGGAAGAAACAGAAAATATGAACAGACCCATCACAAGTAATTAAATTTAAACTGTGATTAAAAATCTTCCAACATACAAAAGTCCAGGACCAGATGGCTTCACAGGTGAATTCTATCAAACATTTAGAGAAGAGCTATCATCCATACTTCTCAAACTCTTCCCAAAAAATTGCAGAGGAAGGAAAACTTCCAAACTAATTCTATGAGGCCACCATCACCCTGATACCAAAACCAGTCAAAGATACCACAAAAAAAGAAAATTACAGACCAATATCACTGATGACTATAGATGCAAAAATCCTCAACAAAATACTGGCAAACGGAATCCAACAACACTTTAAAAGGATCATACACCATGATCAAGTGGGATATATCCCAGGGATGCAAGGATTCTTCAATATATGCAAATCAATTAATGTGATACACCATATTAACAAATTGAAGAATAAAAACCATATGGTCATCTCAATAGATGCAGAAAAAGCATTTGACAGAATTCAACACCCATTTACGATAAAAACTCTCCAGAAAGTGGGTATAAAGGGAACCTACCTCAACATAATAAAGGCCATATACGACCAACCACTGCAAACTTCATTCTCAATGGTGAAAAACTGAAAGCATTTCCTGTAAGATCAGGAACAAGACAAGGATGTCCCCTCTCACCACTATTATTCAACGTAGTTTTGGAAGTCCTAGCCACGGCATTCAGAGAAGAAAAAGAAATAAAAGGAATACAAATAGGTAAAGAAGAAGTAAAACTGTCACTGTTTGCAGATGACATGATACTATACATAGAGAATCTTAAAGATGCCACCAGAAAACTACTAGAGCTAATCAATGAATTTGGTAAAGTTGCAGGATACAAAATTAATGCACAGAAATGTCTTGCATTCCTATACACTAATGATGAAAAATCTGAAAGAGAAATTAAGGACACATTCCCATTTACCATTGCAACAAAAAGAATAAAATACCTAGGAATAAACCTACCTAGGAGACCAAAGACCTGGATGCAGAAAAACTATAAGACACTGATGAAAGAAATTAAAGATGATACCAACAGATGGAGAGATATACCATGTTCTTGGATTGGAAGAATCAATACTGTGAAAATGACTATACTATAAAATGACTACCCAAAGCAATCTACAGATTCAATGCAATCCTTACCAAATTACCAATGGCATTTTTTACGGAAATAGAACAAAAATTCTTCAAATTTGCATGGAGACAAAAAAGACCCCGAATGGCCAAAACAGACTTGAGGGAAAAAAACGGAGCTGGAGGAATCAGACTTCCTGACTTCAGGCTATACTACAAAGCTACAGTAATCAAGACAATATGGTACTGGCACAAAAAAAGAAGCATAGATCAATGGAACAAGATAGAAAGCCCAGAGGTAAACTCACGCACCTATGGTCAACTAATCTATGACAAAGGAGGCAAGGATATACAATGGATTAAAGACAGTCTGTTCAATAAGTGGTGCTGGGAAAACTGGACAGCTACATGTAAAAGAATGAAATTAGAACACTCCCTAACACCATACACAAAAATGAACTCAAAATGGATTCAAGACCTACATGTAAGACAGGACACTATAAATCTCTTAGAGGAAAACATAGGAAGAACACTCTTTGACAAATTACAGCAAGATCTTTTTTGATCCACCTCCTAGAGTAATGGAAATAAAAACAAAAATAAACAAATGGGACCTAATGAAACTTCAAAGCTGTTGCACAACAAAGTAAACCATAAACAAATGAAAAGACAACCCTCAGAATGGAGAAAATATTTGCAAATGAATCAACGGACAAAGGATTGATCTCCAAAATATATAAACACCTCATGCAGCTCAATATTAAAGAAACAAACAACCCAATCCAAAAATGGGCAGAAGATCTAAATAGACACTTCTCCAAAGAAGACATACACATGGCCAAGAAGCACATGAAAAGCTGCTCAACATCACTAATTATTAGAGAAATGCAAATCAAAGCTACAATGAGGTATCACCTCACATCAGTTACAATGGGCATCATCAGAAAATCTACAAACAACAAATGCTGGAGAGGGTGTGGAGAAAAGGGAACCCTCTTGCACTGTTGGTGGGAATGTAAATTGATACAGCCACTATGGAGAACAGTATGGAGGTTCCTTAAAAAGCTAAAAGTAGAATTACCATATGATCTAGCAATCCCACTGCTGGACATATACCCAGAGAAAACCATAATTCAAAAAGACATGCACCCAAATGTTCATTGCAGCACTATTTACAATAGCCAGGTCATGGAAGCAACCTAAATCCCCATCGAGAGACGAATGGATAAAGAAGTGGTACATATATACAATGGAATATTACTCAGCCATAAAAGGGAACGAAATTGGGTCATTTGTTGAGACATGGATGGATCTAGAGACTGTCATACAGAGTGAAGTCAATCAGAAAGAGAAAAACAAATGTCGTATATCAACGCATATATGTGGAACCTAGAAAAATGGTACAGATGAATCAGTTTGCAGGGCAGAAATAGAGACACAGATGTAGAGATCAAATGTATGGACAGCAAGGTGGGAAAGTGGCGGGGGGTGGTGGTGGGGGTGTGATGAATTGGACGATTGGGATTGACATGTATACACTGATGTGTATAAAATGGATGACTAATAAGAACCTTCTGTATAAAAAAGTAAATAAAATTAAATTTTAAAAATAAAATCCCTGTTTAATATCATACTGACTATGTATAAGTCCACATACTATGAAGAGGCTCGTAGAGTATTTCCCAATCTAGATACAAAATGAAGAGATAATTTATTTTCATAAAGACTTTTTATGCTCTGTTTATATGGCAGAAGGAAAGTCTGAACTTTTCTCAGTCTCGGATGGGATTTTTTCATAGTGCATTACCCAGTGGCCTATGGCATGATATTCTTTTTTTTTGTGACAGAGATACTGGGAGCAATGGCAGCTACTACCTCCTTCATCATTCCCTGTCTTCTGGTTCCTATTTTCAGGGCTGTCAGGGAGCTCTTCATGGCTCATCGGATTTTCTATCTGGAAACCAGAGGGAAGTAGCACCTTACCTATGTCAGAAAAGTTTTATGAGAATAAAATGAGATATTTGTATCTTGAAAGCTTAGGCTGATGTAATACTTTGTAATTACTATGAAATTCAAAATGTCTTTTCTCCCCTGCCTTCCCCTCCACTGCAAAACATAATCCCATTTTAGCTCAGTAAGTTTTGAGCAGAATTAACTCCTCTCTGCAGACCTGACTTCACAGTTTTTCTGTTTACTTCTAAGGCGACAGGTTTATGCTGAGAGACGATGTTTTGCACGTGACACGAGTTTTGTTTCCACAGAAGTAGAGAAAGTGTTCCAGTTCGCTTAATATGATAGGATATGTTCTGAAGCATTTCTGTCCATTTTATCAAATTGACAAGTATATTTTGTGTATTTCACATATTAATAAAATGCAAGTGTTTTTCAATACCCAGTCCTTTACATAGTTACATAATTCCTCATAGCATGAGAAGAAATATTAGACCAGTGACCCAGATTTTCTTTCACATTTGTTCAGGCCTTGGAAATAGAAATAAAAGCTACTGCTGAATTTCTGGCATAGTTGTGCTTCTACCGAGACTGTGAGAACTGCTAGACATGAATGGGAGAGTGGGGAAGCTAGGGTATTTGGTGCAGAAGGTGCCATACCAACCTCTTAGAAGTTTTTTTATTTATTGGGAGGAAATGATAAGGAATGCTTTATGCACAGTGAAAATATGAAAGCGCATGTATAACAAGCGCAACAAAAAATAAATGGGGATGGGCATCTGATTCATAAAAACCTTTACCTTAGGATTCTTGCATAGCACAGTGCTTCCTGCCCCATAGTACACAGTTGAAAGATAATTATTGAATAACTAACAGTCTTGCTAATATCATTTAAAGTATGACAAAATATTTCAGCATCACACCTGCTATGTAAAGAAAATTGGTATCCACCCTTTATTTTATTTCTGCTTGTAACCTGCTCATTACCGAAAGTTGGGTCCAGCTGTTGACTGCTAGGAAGTCAGTACTGAAGAGGCAAGATTGGTGGAAAGGAAAATTTGCTTTATGTCAGAGGCTGGCAACCAGGGGAGAGGGTGGACTCATGTCCAAAGGCCAACTCCCCACTGACAGTCAGTGGGCAAGAGCTTTTAAAGGGGAGTTTTAGGGGTGTCTAGGTAGAGGGAGGGGGCTACATGTGTAAACAACAGAGTCAGCTCTGACAGTCTTCTTGGAATTAGTCATGCAGTGGTCTGATCAGCGTCATCTTGATTGTTTTGAATACGGTTAATCTTAGGTTCCAGGGTTGATTTGTTCTCATTTCTTTGAGGCCAGTTCTTGAAATTGTGGCTGCTTATGTCATGGCTACAGTCTGGTTATCCTGTAGTTAACTTCTTCCACATGGTGGGGATTTCAGATCTACAAAACAGCTCAAAGGATGTGGCTCAGAAAATTATCTATAGCCCTTGAGGAGGAGCTAAAAGTCCTTGACTTTGTTTAATGACTAAACTATTATTATTTTGTCCTGTTGACTGCTTTCCTTTGCTTCTGCATTTTCTCACTTCTCTGGTAAAACTTATTCTTTGGATAAAGTTTTTTCTACAGACAAAAGGTAGGCAGAGGACACGGTGGGAGAGGACCATAGGGTCTTGCTTCGTTTCATGCTCAGCATCAATATACTGGTGTGCACCATTGCTGCAAGTCTTGCTGCTCTCCAGCTGAGGGCTTTCAGATCCCAGGCAGGGCTGGATGGACAAGCCCAGAGGCTATTGCCCCCAAGAACATCCTTAGCTAATAACATCTTGAAGTTGGAGGTAGATACACATCTATTTGCTCCCCAAGTGGGCTAAGTCTGAGGTATATTCTGTCTTGTCTCCTAGCATTCCCTAGCAGCACAGTTGCCTAAAACTGTAACCTACTCAACCACAAACCCTTTTATAAAAAATTAATTTTTATTGGAGTATAGTTGATTTACAGTGATTTATAGTTGATTTACAGTTTCTGCTATACAGCAAAGAGAATCAGTTATACATATACATATATCCACTCTTTGTTAGATTCTATTCCCATACGGGTCAATATAGAGTACTGAGTAGAGTTCCCTGTGCTATACAGTAGGTTCTTATTAGTCATCTGTTTTATATACAGTAGTGTGTATATATCAATCCCAATCTCCCAGTTTATCCCTCCCCCCACCCCGTCCCCCCTTGGTAACCATAGGTTCGTTTTCTACATCTGAACCACACACGCTTTATCGGCTTCTGTCCCTTCTTTATCTGGCATCTGTCTTCCCTTATTGATACTTCCTGAGGTCAGCTCCCAAATAAACTACTTGCACTCAAATCTTCCTAGGGGCATCCAAACTAACAAAAGCACTTACCACAAAATTCTGAGGACACTAACAAGGTAAATGTCATAGCACAGATACTGAAGGCATACACTAGTTAAGTTTTTTGTTTGTTTCTTTTACCAATTTTCAGGTTGTGTCAATCCTCTGAGACTTGGTAATGTAACAATTCCATTTTCCCAGGCTCCTAAGATTAAGTGGGGTGGATATTTTAGGATGAGAGGAATAAAGAAATAAGGAAACAGCTGTAATTATTTCAGTGTGAAGTGCTATAGGCATTAGAGGGCTACTTAAATAATGTGTGTCGGGCTTCCCAGGTGGCGCAGTGGTTGAGAATCTGCCTGCTAATGCAGGGGACACGGGTTCGAGCCCTGGTCTGGGAGGATCCCACATGCCACAGAGCAACTAGGCCCGTGAGCCACAACTACTGAGCCTGCGCGTCTGGAGCCTGTGCTCCGCAACAAGAGAGGCCGTGATAGTGAGAGGCCTGGGCACCGCGATGAAGAGTGGCCCCCGCTTGCCACAACTAGAAAAAGCCCTCGCACAGAAACGAAGACCCAACACAGCCAAAATTAATTAATTAATTAATAAACTCCTACCCCCAACATCTTCTTTAAAAAAAAAAAAAAAAAAAAAAGAGTAAAAAACAAAGGACCCCAAGCTAGTAATACAATCCCAGTGGGTCCAAGCCTATAGGTTTCCTAAAAAAAAAATAATAATAATAATAATAATGTGTGTCAGAGGATAGACTGAAACATGTAGGCTGTTCCAGCATTGATCAAAACATAAATGAACACTGCAGATGATGTTAGAGAATCCAGATAATCAGCTCAGCTACGTGGGATGGCAATGGAACACACAGTGAGTGGACAAATCACACTTTAAAGGGAAGCATGTGCTAATAGGACTTAATCCGCCTCCAGAGCCCTCCAGGTGTGGAAAAGGAAAAGCCAGGGTGCTTCAGCTCTGCCAACACAGTACAGTCACATTGTTCCTGGGAGTGACTTGAGGACACATTTAAAAGCATGTGAACCTCATGAATACCCAGACCAAGACCGTCTGGCAGATTTCTTACAGCTGTGGTAAAGAAGCCTACCCTCTTCTTTGAATTTCCAAACGTTTATGTTTGAAAAAACAAAGAAACTTTTATGTTCTCCTTAAGTGATGACATCACAAATTTGGATGGATATGCATTTTATATTTGCAATCCAGCATATTTGCAAATTTCTTTAAAAAAATCAAGTCAGTTAATTAATAACTTTCCTCACAGCAATTATATTAAAAGAAATCACTGCATGATATGATTTTTATGCAAAAGGTTGGCTGCTGCTTGTGCATAAAGGGAATGATAGGATTTGTTTTCTAAACAAATGGCAGACTTTAAATCCTGAGATTATTTCATTTAAAAATGACAGATTTCTTTTCAGAATTTCTGGAAGGTGAGTTTTCCCATTGCAAATAGACCCAATTCCAACATAAAGACCTAAACTTCATTATTAGAATCTGAATCAAACGTTGATACAAGTTTTGTGAGTATATATACTCAAAAGCAGTTGATTAGCTATACCCAACACCAAAATTATTATCTTATGTTTTTGACCTTTTTGTAACTTCAATATTCTGATGGTTACATTTTTTAAAATGCTGTGAAATCCAAATAGTAGCAGACATTTACCCAAGTTTCATTCCCTAAGCAAGTCTAGATATAAAATAGGACTTCCTTATGATTATTTTTATGAGACAAACGAGTGACTCAGGTTTCTACCCTTGGTTCCTCTTTGCGACTGTGCCCTTATCCTATTAAGAAATTTGATGTTTAGAAGAGGCAAAAAAAAAAAAAGAAAAAAAAGAAATCCAACTTCTGTTTTCTGTAGTTACTTTCTGTAAAAGCTTATTTTTTAAAAAAGTTCATTAAGATTTCATAGCTATTTAAGTTCAACATTTGTTGATCTTAATTAGCCAAATTGGGTTCAGAAACGCAAGCCAACTGCACTCCTTGGCTAAGGAGAAGAAAAAATTCCTTCTCCAACCTCCTGGATTCCCTGAGGTGCCTGGGCTTCTGGCCAGCCTCCTTGTACTCAGCTGCTGTGGCCTACAGACTCCTGTCTACACAGAGGCTGCAAAAAGTCTCTCTGACAGGCTGAAAATCAGCCACAGAATGCCAGCTGCAAACGGGACAGTGGGATCCCTGGGAGGGTTTGGCCTTTTGGAACCTGCAGGGTGCCATTCGCTGTCAAGAACACCTTTCTCATCACCTTTGCTCTCAGAGGAGTTTGAGCCACTTCTGTTTATAGCTGTGAAGAAGGATGACTTAGATGGGTCAAACTGGCCTTAGAGAGTTCAGCATAAGACGGCATTGCCTTGCTTGTGATGGGTTTTAGGACTCTTTGTAAGGAATAATAATGGTTAGGGCAAACTGGAAGGTGACCTCTTTTTGCTCATGATGTCTGGAGCACACTAGGAGCGAAGCTGCCGTTAATCTCAATGCCTTTGATCACATTTCTACAATGGGCAAGTCTGCATTCAGACATCTCTGAACTTTTGAGAGGGCTTTTCTAAACCTTTCATCTTTCCCTCACTCTACTTTGTTTACCTTTTGTAACTTTCTTCCCTGAAGCCAAAGTTCCTTTCCAGGGAGCCTAAGATGGTAGCTTCTGACCTGTTGGTCTGAAGATGGTACTCATGCACAAATGCAGCAAAAGCTGGAAATGGTTTTCAGTTATCAAATACCTGTGCAAAGATGCAAGTGATAACTGCGGCCACTGTAATTAGACAGAAAGCAGAAGAGCATGGAGAATCTCTAGAAGTCACATGTTGGACTTTCTAAGAATTGTCTTACAAGAATAACAGCATTGCCCCAATTACTTTTTGACATGAAGGACAAAAAGAAGAGCACACTCTCCTTTGTTTGAACTCAGATGAAGAAACTTATCTCCTTCTTTAAAAGAGGGACATACAATGTTGTAATACATGTGATTTTTGTAATTCCTCAGATATAGGTACCTAGACACACAAAAAAATCTATTAGTGATTAATAATAATGGCTAGTGTCACCGAGTATTTACTGTGTGCCAAGGCCCTATGCTAAGCCCTTTGTTACGGGTACGCATTGGATCCCAGCAGGCTAGGATGAGGGTGCATTAGCTCCATTTTCAGATGAAAACACTGTGGCCCAGTAGTTAAGTGACTTGGTTACTCACACACCTTAAGTTCCACAACTTAGAAGTGATCAAGTTATGACTTGAACCCAGTCTATTAGAATCCTTTGTTGGTGTGATTAATCACTATCATATTTCTTGCCTTCTCTTTTTAAAGGTATACAACTTGATGATTTTATACACATACACACACATTGTGAAATGGTTACCACAATCAAGATAATTAATACATCCATCACCTCACATTGATACCATTTTTGTGTGTGTGGTGAGAACACTTGAGATCTACTCTCTTAGCAAATTTCAAGTATATAATACCGTATTATTAACTATAGTCACCATGGTGTACATTAGATCCCTAGAACTTACTCATCTTAGAACTATAAGTTTGTAACCTTTGGCTTCTTTTGGAAATGCAATAAAACCTGCCTTTTCCAGTTAGGTTGAAGAGTGTTTTGATTTTAAAAATCTTTAAGTGGGGCTTCCCTGGTGGCGCGGTGGTTGAGAGTCCGCCTGCCGATGCAGGGGACGTGGGTTCGTGCCCCGGTCTGGGAGGATCCCACGTGCCACGGAGCGGCTGGGCCCGTGGGCCGTGGCCGCTGGGCCTGTGCGTCCGGAGCCTGCGCTCCACAGCGGGAGAGGCCGCGGCAGTGAGAGGCCCGTGTACCGCAAAAAAAAAAAAAAAAAAAAAAAAAAATCTTTAAGTGTTTCCCTATTTTTGGAATTCAACATCCTGGACTATTTTTTTAAGACTCTGCCTCTAAATCTAGGTTTCAAAGTCCATCATAGAGTTGGATATTGCCATGTTTGTGTTAAACAGTAAAATCCATTTCCACTCTTATCTCTGTTCTTCCTCTCTTCAAAGTGTCCTCACCCCAAGTACATATATACAGGCATAAAAACATTTTCAAGGCACTTTAAGTAATGTTTCCTGTATAGATTATAAACTGATATTATTTAGATATATTTTTAGAAAACAACATGTTTTAAAAAAATCGATTGAAAACATTTAGTTGGCCAAATGGGAATCAAGCAGTTCAGGAGTGGGCATTGTAATCGTATAATGGCTCTTGAAGAAAAATGTTCACCTAAAGTCTGCTTTTTAGGTTAAAGGGAAGATTTCCAAGTTTGAATCAATCACCATAAAACAAATCCCCTACTCTCAAATGCTCTAAACAATAAAAAAAAAAAAATGGAGTCACACCTTTTTAAAGAGTTTTGGTAATTGGAGCAAAAAGAAAATCATTAAAAGATTGAAAAGAAAAATGAACCTAGGCTGAAAATCTAGTATGCATTAAAAATAGAGAAAAACCTAAAATATAAGAATAAAATTAAGCCAAGGCCTTCATGTCACTTTTTTTAAAGACTTAATTTTTTAGAGCAGTTTTAGGTCTACAACAAAATTGAGAGGATGGTACAGAGATTCCCCATATATTCCTGCCCTCACACATGCACCCCTCCTCCATTAGCAACATCGTTAACCAAAATGGTACTTTTTTTTTTTTTTTTTACCAAGGATGAAACTACATTGCCACATCATAATCATCCAAAGTTCATAGTATATATTATGGTTCACTCCTAAAGACATATATCCATCATTATAATATCATGAAGAATATTTTCTCTGCCCTAAAAATCCTCTGTGCTCCGCCTATTCATCTCTTAACCCCACTGACCTTTTTAATGTCTCCGTAGTTTTGTCTTTTCCAAAATGGCATATAGTCAAAATCATATAGTATATAGCCTTTTCAGATTAGCTTCTTTCACTTAGTAATATGCATTTAAGGTTCTTCTGTGTCTTTTCATGGCTTAATAGTCCATTTCTTTTCCATACCGAATAATATCCCATCATCTGCATGTACCACAGTTTATCTGTTCACCTACTGGAGGATATCTTGGTTTGCTTCCAAGTTTGGGCAACTAGGAAGAAAAGCTGCCATAAACATCCATATGAAGGCCTTTTCTTTTTGGACATAAGTTTTCAACTTCTTTGGGTAAATACCAAGGAGCATGATTGATAGATGTTTAGTTTTGTAAGAAACTGCTAAATTGTCTTCCCAATTGGCTGTACATTTTTACATTCCCACCAGCAATGAATGAGAGTTCCTGTTACTCTACATCCTTGTCAGCATTTGGTGTCAGTGTTCTGGATTTTGGCTGTTCAGATAGGTATGTAGTGGAACCACATTGTTGTTTTTTTTAATTTATTTTTATTTTTTTATTATTATTTTTTTTTTGCGGTATGCGGGCCTCTCACTGTTGTGGCCTCCCCCGTTGCGGAGCACAGGCTCCGGACGCGCAGGCTCCGGACGCGCAGGCTCAGCGGCCATGGCTCACGGGCCCAGCCGCTCCGCGGCATATGGGATCCTCCCAGACCGGGGCACGAACCCGTATCCCCTGCATCGGCAGGCGGACTCTCAACCACTTGCGCCACCAGGGAGGCCCCACATTGTTGTTTTAATTTACATTTCCCTGATGATATTTTAACTTGAATTTTCCCTGATGGCATATGATGTGGGGCATCTTTTGGCTTATTTGCCATGTGTATATCTTCTCTGGCGAGATATCTGTTAAGGTCTTTGGGTCATTTTTTTAATTGAGTTGTTTGTTTTCTGATTGTTGAGTTATGAGCTCTTTGTTTATTTTGGGTAACTACTCTGTTGGATGTGTCTTTTGCAAATATTTATTTTCTCCCGGTCTGTGGCTTGTCTTTTAATTCACTTGATCATTATTTTTTTTCTTTCCAACTTTATTGAGATACAATTGACATATAACATTGTGTAACTTTAAGGTGTACAACATGTTAATTTGATACACTTATATATTGCAATATGACTGCCACCAGAGTGTTAGCTAAAATCTCCATCATATCACATAATTATCACTTCTTTTTTGTGGTAAGAACATTGAAGATCCAGTTTCTTAGCAACTCTCAAGTATATAGCACAGTATTGTTATCTATAATCACAATGCTGTACATCAAAAGTTATTCATCTTCTCACTGGAAGTTTGTACCCTTTGACCAACATCTCCCAATTTTTCCCACCCCTGCCCCTGGAAACCACCATTCTTTCTGTTTCTATGAATTTGGCTTTTTGTAGATTCCACATATAAGTGATAACAAACAGTATTTGTCTTTGTCTGACTTACTTTACTTAGGGTAATATCCTCAAGGACTATCCATATTGTCACAAATTCCATCTTTCTCATGGCTGAATAATATTCCATTATTATATTATGTTATATGATATATATCATATCACATCTTTTTTTAATCCATTCATTCATTGATAAACACTTAGGTCATATCCATATCTTAGCTATTGTGGATAATGCTGCATAAACATGAGAGTTCAGGTAACTCTTTGCTATTTTTTTTTTTTTTGCGGTATGCGGGCCTCTCACTGTTGTGGCCTCTCCCGTTGCAGAGCACAGGCTCCGGACGCGCAGGCTCAGCGGCCATGGCTCACGGGCCCAGCCGCTCCGCGGCATATGGGATCTTCCCAGACTGGGGCATGAACCCGTGTCCCCTGCATCAGCAGGCGGACTCTCAACCACTGCGCCACCAGGGAAGCCCAACTCTTTGCTATTTTATAGTATATTCACTTCCTTTGGATATCTACCCAGAAGTGGGATTGCTGGATAATATGTAATATGATAGTTCTATTTTTAATTATTTCAGGAACCTTCACACAGATATGAGGTGATATCTCCTTGTAGTTTTCGTTTGCATTTCCTTGATGATTAGTGATGTTGAGCATCTTTTCATGTACCTATTGACCATTTGTATGTCTTCTTTGTTAAAATATCTATTCAGTTCCTCTGCCCATTTAAAAATAAGATTGTTTGGTTTTCTGTTATGGGTTTATATGAGTTCTTTATGTATTTCGTATATTAGCCCCTTATCACACTTATGGTTGTCAAATTTTTCTCCGATCCCTTTGGTTGGCTTTTCATTTTGTTGATTGTTTCTTTTGCTGTGCACAAGCTTTCTAGTTCAATGTAGTCCCACTTGTTGCCTTTGTTGCTTGTGCTTTTGGTGTCATATCTAAAAAGTCATTGCCAAAACCTATGTCAAGGAGATTTTTCCCTATGTTTTATTCTAGGAGTTTTATGGCTTCTCATTTAAGCCTTTAATTCATTCTGAGAGTTGTATGATAGGGTCCAATTTCATTTTTCTACATGTATTATCCAGTTTCCCAACACCGTTTATTGAAGAGACATTATATGTTATATTCAATATCTTGAATATAATGAGTTCCCTTGTCAAATATTACTTGACCATATATGTGGGTATTTATTTCTGTGCTCTTAATTCTGTTCCATTAGTCCCTATGTCTATTTTAATGCCAGTACCATACTGCTCTGGTTACTATAGCTTCATAGTATGGTTTCAAATCAGAAAATGTGATGTCTCCAGCTTTGTTCTTCTTTCTTAGTATTGCTTTAGGTGTTCAAGGGTATGGTTCCATATAAGTTTTAGGATTTTTTTCTGTTTCTGTGGAAAATGCTGTTGGAATTTTAATAAGGATTTCATTAAATCTATAGATGACTTTGGGTAATATGGATATTTTAACAATAATAATTCTACTGACCCATGAATATGGGATATCTTTCCATTTGTTTGTTTCTCTTCAATTTCTTTTATCAGAGTCTTGTAATTTTCAGTGTACAGATCTTCCCCTCCTTGGTTAAACTTATCCTAAGTATTGCTTTTTGATGCTTCCTTTTTAAATATTGGATTCCTTGTGTTAACATAATGTAATATAACCCTCAAAATCTATTAATGTATACTATACTCATAAAGTTAAAGAAAAAAAAACTAAGAGGATATTTTTGAAGTGAAGTGAATAAATGCTGAAAATTTAATACTTATAAATCTATTATGGAAAATACATCTCTAAGCATTTTCATTTTACAGAAAATAGTCTTAGAAAAAATTGACCCAGTATATATAAAGTTATTAGTTTTAGCATATCAACTATTAGATTCATTGTCTTAAACCACTAAGCTAATATTTACTATATGTAATGTTTATTTTTTATCTTGTACCACCTACTTACACAGCTTTGAACTCCACCTTCCCACTATTCTCAGCCTCTAATATATGTCAATGCACAGAGAAAATCAAAGTCAGGGACAGACTGATATGTAAACCCTCAATATCCAAACCCTCAATATTCAAACACCATATCTAGTGAGACACCTGCATTCACACCAATTCATTGATCCTTTAACCAGGTCCAGGTGGAAGAAGCATCCATCCACTTGACTCTCAAGATTTTTTCTTCATATTTTCTCAGGAATCTTACCTCCTTTTCTATTGATACCTCTCAATGTACATTTAAATTTTTTCTATCTTGAAAACAACAACAGAAACAAAGTGCCTGTCTATCCCACATCCTATTTTAACTGCTTACTTCCACTTATAAATGTGTGGAAGTGGTAATCTCAACTTGGGTCTGTTTTCCCAATTCCCATTTACCCCTCAGCCGATTTTAATCCAACTTCTGTAGTTACCAGTCATTTGAAAACCTTTAACAATTAATGTCCAAAAGCAAAATATACAGAGCAGTTGTTGGTTCATTTCTTGCTTAAAATCTTAGCATCATCCAGTACCTTTGGCCACTCCTTCCTTACCCTAGGAACTCCTTCTTAGTGTTTAAGACACCACAATATCTTGGCATTCCTCCTGGGACTTGGTTACTCAATCTCAGTCTCTTTTCTCTTCTACTGTCAATTCTTTAAATGACTGAAGTGATATTTTCATTATTTATTCATTCTTTCTTTCTACTAATATTTAAGCATCTACCTCATAACCAATTTTCCATGGCTATGTGGTGTATAAATTCCTCGAAGTGTCAGGACAATTTATCCCTCCCTCCCCCCCATCTCCCTTCCTCCCTATTCCTTTTCTTCCTTCCTTTCTTCTTCTCTCCCTCCCTCCTTCCCTCCCTCTTTCCTTTCCTTGCCTTTCCATTCCTTTTCTTTCTTTCTCTCTTTCTTTCTTCCTCTCTCCCTTCACTTCCCCTCTCCACCCATATCTTACCTAAAGTATCTGACTCAAAATCTGACAGTCAGGAATTATGTAAATACATCATTGTGCTATATTTTTCCTGTAACATGATGGATAATTTCACAGCTGTTATATACACATTAACATTGACTAGGTGGTAGATGATCGAAGAAAGAAGAGGTCAAATGTGGAGAATCTAAAGTGATATCCTGGGCTTCCCTGGTGGCGCAGTGGTTGAGAGTCCGCCTGCCGATGCAGGGGACATGGGTTCGTGCCCCGGTCCGGGAAGATCCCACATGCCGCGGAGTGGCTGGGCCCGTGAGCCATGGCCGCTGAGCCTGCGTGTCCGGAGCCTGTGGTCCGCAATGGGAGAGGCCACAACAGTGAGAGGCCCACGTACAGCAAAAATAAAAAAATAAAAATAAAATAAAATAAAGTGATATCCTTGTGCTTCTAAGGACATGGTGACTTTTTTCTCCTTCCATAGTTTTATGGCAGGCATTTACATTGTTAAAAGATTATAAAATGCCATTTTGTAAGATGGCATTTTCTACAAGAGGACTGGCATGCAAAGCCATTAAGCTATTTTATTGTAATAGTCTTAAAAACAATAGAAGCAGAACACTGTTAGCATAAAATATCGAGGAATTTGTTACTTCTATCTTAGTTTTCAAAAATACAAGTGAATTGTTTCAAATTAATTTTTTTCATGTACTAAAAAAATTGTCTAATTATTAACTGTCTCCACACCCCCCCCACCATGAGCAGAAAAACAGTCAGCATCTTGAGATGTTTGCTCTTAAAAACAGGTGGTTACATAAAACAATTCATAAAGGCCTAACCATGTCTTTCAAAGACTCCAATGTAACAAAGATCTATAATAGATTCCATTAGAGTGAGCTACCTGGAAATAACGTAATATATTTAACAAGTTCAAAAATATGTGTTATCTAATATTTATAAGCTTTTTAATAAAAAGGAGAACACTAATATTGAGAGAAAAATTACAGGGATATTTCATTTGGGAAATGAACTATTTCTGAGACGGGGGAGTCTGATTTTTAAAATATTAAAATTTTGAATGGCTCCAAGAATCCAGACAAGGATCTCATTGCTCCTGGTGAGGTACTAAAGGTGAGAGTTTCTCCTCTTGTGTATTACCTATGTGAAATAAAGACACATATTCTCTGGAAAGTTAGAATCTGGTTATTTTGAACATCTAAAAAAATTAATATAGTGGTTAAATGTATTGTTTAATTTTTATGAAGAGAAGTACTTATTATCAAATTATTACCTAATTTCTATGAAAAGTTCTTCCCCAACATATATATATATATATATACACACATATATATATATATATATTTGTGTGTGTGTGTGTGTGTGGTACACGGGCCTCTCACTGTTGTGGCCTCTCCTGTTGTGGAGCACAGGCTCCAGACACGCAGGTTCAGCGGCCATGGCTCACGGGCCCAGCCGCTCCGCAGCATGTGGGATCTTCCCAGACCGCGGCACGAACCCATGTCCCCTGCATCGGCAGGCGGACTCTCAACCACTGTTCCACCAGGGAAGCCCCCCCAACATATTTTTAAAGGGATTGTCCAGGTACAGGCTGTCCCCTACTTTCCAATTAAAACATTCCTGAAAATATATTTAATAGTTGAATGTCTTAAAGAAAAACAGTAGAATCTCACTAATGAGATTCAACTCCCTGGAAGTTAAAAAGAGATAAAACCCATAGTTAGTGTATAAATAGTGAAATTTTATGATTTATAGTTTGTAATATTTAAAAAAGTTAAGCACTAAGTATAAAAATTTACCTGATCTACTTCTCTAAATGCATGAATGTGCCATATTTTTCCTATAACATACTAGATAATTTCACATTACTTGCATGACATTTAGGAAAATTAAAATAAGTGATTTGGTTATTGAGAAGTATTTGATGATGCTTTTGCAAGGAAAGGAATAAGAGATTCTGCCATTCACTTTGGTGGCTTCTTTTTTGTTTTAAGATTTTTTTTTGATGTGGACCATTTTTAAAGTCTTTATTTAATTTGTTACAATATTGCTTCTGTTTTATGTTTTGGTTTTTTGGCTGCAAGGCATGTGGGATCCTAGCTTCCTGACCAGGGATCGAACCCACACTCCCTGCATTGGAAGGCGAAGTCTTAACCACTGGATTGCCAGGGAAGTCCCACTTCGGTGGCTTCTTATCAACTCCCTTGAAGAATTTCTCAAAAGAAATATGAATTCCAAGTTTTCCTCTTTTGGTTAAGTGGTCTGTAACAGCTGTGCAAGGGTGGTGAAACCCTCTCTGAATCCAAATTACTGGCGAGCTCTTGAACCTTGATTTTTAAACTTATAATCTAAAACGCTTATTTATTTAATCTATCACTAAATGGAGGCTTTCAGACAAAATCGTCACTGATAGAAAGCAGGCAGTTATTTTTCATGATTTTGGATTGTGTTATTTTTTCCTCACAATTGAAAACACAGCCTATCGGCTTAGGATTCATCACTTTTGGCATGACTCACCATTTCCATTTTGTCTCAGTTGTGTTATCTCCAAAACAATGCCTTCATTTTCTATTTTCTGGTCATTTTTTTTATGAAATAAAGGCAAAGCACAATCAAACATTATTATGATTGCTCAAACAATCATTGCTGCATAGACAAAAGTGTATTGTGTGTGAGAACATAGCCACGCAAAGCAGGCAGGCAGGTAGCTCCACTGTTCAATAGCTCGAAGTATTTGTTCACCAGCTGGTGTTATATAGGTCATAATTTAGCAAAGGACAGAAAATTTAAGAGTGTGAGTATATAAGGTGTAAAGTTGTATGTGGCATGCATGTCGCACAAGTGAAAGGTTCATTTTAGGTGGTAAAGAATATCCTAAATGCAAGTTGTTTTCTATTTTAGAAAATCCTTGGTCAAAGCTTCTGTATTCTTATCTGTACATAAGACTTTGAGTAGATTGGTGCTCAGAAAATGTTTATTTAATGCACGTATGATTAAATGAATGAGCAAATGAATGAATGAATGGTTGGCTACTTAGCTGAAATGCCAAATTATTAGGAAACTCAGTAACTGAGCAACATAGGTAGCCATGTTAAACGTAGAAAGGGGATATTAACTGTGAGCATGTACAGACAGAGGATAGGAGAGTAATAGAGGTTTTTTAGGAGAGAATGTGGTGTCGCAGAAAGAGCGCGTTGCAGCGATGCACATCTGTGTTCAGAGTCTGCTTTATGACATTTCAAGCATGAGGGTGTCAGACAATTACTTACACTCTGTTTTCTCATTCATCAAACTGAGCCTTAATTTTCTCATTCATAAAGTGGGAATAGTTATGTTTTTCTCACCAGGTTTTGTGTATAAAAACCCTTAGCTAGGGCTTCCCTGGTGGCGCAGTTGTTGAGAGTCTGCCTGCCGATGCAGGGGACACGGGTTCGTGCCCCGATCCCGGAGGATCCCACATGCCGCGGAGCGGCTGGGCCCGCGAGCCATGGCCGCGGAGCCTGTGTGTCCGGAGCCTGTGCTCCGCAACGGGAGAGGCCACAGCAGTGAGAGGCCCGCGTACAGCAAAACAAAAACAAACAAACAAAAAAAACCCTTAGCTCAGTGGTTCACATTTGGTAGCTATTAAAAAAAATCTGTTTTTTTATAAAAATTTCATTTAAGAAGTTGTACTTCTTTTTTCCTTCTGACATCTGGGACCTAGTACTCCCAAGTCACGCTGCAAGTCCAGAATTACACATTGGCTCAGTTTCCTGATTCCTTTTTGAAATATGGCCAATGATATTGTCTTGCTAGTGGGAGCTTGATAGAAACAATCCAGGCCACCAACAATCTCCATGGTGTCTTACTGCTCCTTGGCTCACATGTAGCTGTGATTGATGAGTGCGGTTTCAGCAGGTGCAGGAATTGGCTACACTATTTTGGCTGGAAACACACTAGTACCCTGCTTCAGAGTGAGCACTAATGTTGATTCAAAATGCAATTCAAGTACATTCTGAATTCAAGTGATCACTATGGGTTTTGAAATTCCTACCGTATATGGGCCAGAATGACCATACTTATGATTCTTTTTCCTTTTTGTGTGCTTAGTAGATGAAATTAACAGCAGTAGTTCTATAAAAAATTTCTAGGTGTATAGATGGAAAATCTGTGTCTCTGGGATTCTTTGTTTTGACTGCTTCAGTTCATGACATTCAGCTTACGGTTTGAGGCACATTACTTTATAATGGATGATGGAGTATCAGGATGATAATCATGAGTTATCAGTTGTTTGTCTTTTGTCCACGTGGCACCAAAACACATGCCTAACTTTGCTGCCTGGTGCTGGCATGTGTTTGTTATTGTTTACAAAGTTTCTGTTTGTTTTGAGATCCCCAATGGCATATTTTAATTTACTCATACCTGAGGGTTTTATTTTATGAGAACCTAAAGCGAAGGAGAATGATTTTTACCTAGTACATATAATACACTAATTTGTTGCACAGAAATTACTGAAGCAATCTTATTAAAATGTAAAATTATATGCTTACCTACTGCACGAACAAGGGCAGTTAAAAAGTGTTAAATTGCTTAAGAAGAGTCATGAGATCCAAAATGGCAATGCATGCATGCAAACCTACAATTTATGGTAGGAAAAATGATGAAATATTGCAACAGGATTTAATTAAGGATACACATCACATCCAAAGGCTGTTTCACAGCAAGGTCTCAAGAAAGGGCAGGTACAAGCTCAGATTGCCCTCCTTAATAATGGCCATGCTAGATTCACTGTCTCTCTCAGATAAGGAAACACAGACATGTGCACAAAATTCCTTGGAGCCACTGGAAATAACTGTAAAGCAGAGCTAAACACAGGAGAATTCGTCACAATTCTGTTTAAGAATAAGTTAAGTCCTCAGATCCACTACTGCTTTCTGCCTGCCACAGTGTTGTACAGATGTAGAATTTTATAATCTGAAAGTCAGTGTTACATTAGTGTTTGAATCCTGAGCCTAAGGGGCCTTCCTCAAGCTCAGACAGCTAGTTAGTGACTGTGGCTTTATTAGAACTAGGTTCTGAATTTCTTTCTATCTACGTTGAAACTACCTGCTAACCCAGAATGATCCTGCAGGGGAATGCTTTGGACCAATCAGTAACAGGATATACAACTCAAGATTTGGAACTAGATATTTCGTGAGAAATAATCAGTTGGTGGTTTGTAAAATGCACTAGATGAGATTTAGATGGCAAGAACAGAGATAATTTAAGTTATTGCAATAGTTCACAGAGGAAATGGACTAGGTTAACCTAAACTGTGGTGAAGTTACTGGGAATGGAAGGATGAGGACGTATTTAAAAGACTAAAACAGGGCTTCCCTGGTGGCGCAGTGGTTGAGAGTCCGCCTGCTGATGCAGGGGACACGGGTTCGTGCCTCGGTCCGGGAAGATCCCACATGCCGAGGAGCGGCTGGGCCCGTGAGCCATGGCCGCTGAGCCTGCGTGTCTGGAGCCTGTGCTCTGCAATGGGAGAGGCCACAACAGCGAGACGCCCGCGTACCGCAAAAAAAAAAAAAAGAGTAAAACAACCTCTCTTCTCAGAGTTGTATTTCACGACTCTGGGAAATCTTCCTATTTAGGTTTAAGGAGCTTTTTATTTTATCTTATCATCTTCTTACTTTCCAGATAACAGCTTACTAAAACTTTTATTCAGGTGCTTATTTTAACTTTATTACTATGTCCATTAGCATTAGTTATTATATTATAATTGAGTACAGTTCAGGACATGACCCTATTTATATTGGAAAATAAACATGATACAGTACAATTCAACAAGTATTTTAGCTACTTACTATGATTAGACTACTAGTGACACTATGCACTACAGAACTTAATGATAGTATGGATCATTTGATATCGACTGCCTTTAAGATTAGTGTGGATGGACAGCTAACCATCCGGTGTCTCCTCCTAATCTTCCTCAAAGAGGAATAATACATTGGAAAGTAAAGGGACTCTATTCAGTTTTAAATAGTCCCTGCCAGGTGATTTAACCATGCTTTATAATTCATTATGTTAAAGACAGTTGATGAAGCATGAAGCAGTCATTTCTGAAGTTAGTTTTAAAGGAGGTCATGAGCTGATTCATTCAGGTTTGTAATTCCCTCTGAAACCATCTTGAAACAAAGATATTTGGAATACACACACACACACATACTAACATAGAATCATTTTCTACTGTTACTTGGGTACTTATTGAAGCAAGAGGATGGTAAAACGAGCAATAAAAATAGGTTTGCAGTCTTTTAGTTAAAGATGATAGTATAGCTTCTCTTCCTTAATGAAAAGGATAGTATTTTAGGGTGCTATTCTTTTTTTTTTTTTTTTTTTTTTGTGGTACGCGGGCCTCTCCCGTTGCGGAGCACAGGCTCCCGACGTGCAGGCTCAGCGGCCATGGCTCACGGGCCCAGCCGCTCCGCGGCATGTGGGATCCTCCCGGACCGGGGCACGAACCTATGTCCTCTGCATCGGCAGGCGGACTGTCAACCACTGCGCCACCAGGGAAGCCCTAGAGTGCTATTCTTTATGAAGAATTTTAAATTTTATTTACAGTACAGATAAAATATGGTGAATAAGGTGAATACAGAGATATTTTAACAATTGAGAATACTTTAACATAACCAAAAGTTTATTTGTACAGGCTCATTCTGTAATCATCTCTTAAGAATTATATGTCATAGATATAAGATTGCTTTTCTTTGATTGTGGCAAAATAATTTTCTGAGGGCTGTTTTCTCTTAATTTCCGAGTGACTGTATTCTGTTATTTTCCCTTCCTTCCTTCCTTCCTTCCTTTCTTTCTTCCTTTCTTCCTTTCTTCTTTGTCCTTCATTCATATTCTTGCTTCATTTCTCAGATTTTCTGCTGAAGCTCTGCTAGTGTTGCTCTCTTGCTAGAATACTTAAGCTTTTTATTTCTTCTTTTATATTTCAACTTGAGGTAT